>NC_090249.1:41510414-41810414 GCF_037325665.1 Littorina saxatilis | reverse complement strand
GGTCCCGACTGGACTTGACCTCCGGGTTTGGTCCGGACGGGACCCATGGTACGGGACCGTACCGGACCTTAGGGTCCGGTGCGGGACAGTACCTCTGGCCCTTGCCGGACCCCCCGGACCTACGGGTCCGGATGGTACGGTACGGGACCAGTGTTTCGGTCGGGACCGGACCACCCGACCACCTCTGTTGGTCTGGGTGGTCTGGCACCGAACCGGAACACACCGGACCTACGGGTCCGGAGGGTACGGTACCGGACCAGTGGTCCGGTCGGGACCGGACCACTCGACCACCTCTGTTGGTCCGGGTGGTCTGGCACCGAACCGGACCATGCCGGACCTACGGGTCCGGATGGTACGGTATGTCCACGTCCGGACCGAGCCACCCGAACACTTCTGTGGGTACGGATGGTTCGGTACCGAACGGGACCTCCGGATGGTACGGGACCGGACCGAATCTACGGGTTCGGATGGTCCGGTACCGGACCACCCGACCACCTCTGTTGGTCCGGATGGTCTGTCACCGAACCGGACCATACCGGACCACCGGACCTACGGGTCCGGATGGTACGGTAGGTCCACGTCCGGACCGAACACTTCAGTGGGTACGGATGGTTCGGTGCCGTACGGGACCTCCGGATGGTATGGGACAGGACCGGAACACCGGACCACCCTACCGGATCGGTCCGGACCACCCGACCACCTCTGTTGGTCCGGATGGTCTGGCACCGAACCGGACCTACGGGTCCGGATGGTACGGTATGTCCACGTCCGGACCGAGCCACCCGAACACTTCTGTGGGTACGGGTGGTTCGGTGCCGAACGGGACCTCCGGATGGTGCGGGACCGGACCGGACCTACGGGTCCGGATGGTCCGGTGCTGGACCGGTGGTCCGGTCCGGACCGGACCACCCGACCACCTCTGTTGGTCCGGATGGTCTGGCACCGAACCGGACCATACCGGACTTACGGGTCCGGATGGTACGGTGTGTCCACGTCCGGACCGAGCCACCCGAACACTTCTGTGGGTACGGATGGTTCGGTACCGAACGGGACCTCCGGATGGTACGGGACCGGACCGGAACACCGGACCGGAACACCGGACCACCCTACCGGACCGGTCCGGACCACCCGACCACCTCTGTTGGTCCGGATGGTCTGGCACCGAACCGGACCTACGGGTCCGGATGGTACGGTACGTACGTCCACGCCCGGACCGAACCACCCGAACACTTCTGTGCGTACGGATGGTTCGGTGCCGAACAGGACCTCCGGATGGTACCGGACCTACGGGTCCGGACCTACGGGTCCGGATGGTCCGGTGCGGGACCACCCGACCACCTCTGTTGGTCTGGATGGTCTGGCACCGAACCGGACCATACCGGACCACCGGACCTACGGGTCCGGATGGTACGGTATGTCCACGTCCGGACCTAACCACCCGAACACTTCGTTGGGTACGATGGTTCGGTGCTGAACGGGACCTCCGGATGGTACGGCACCGGACCGGACCACCCTACCGGACCGGATCGGCACCCCCGACCGGACCGGACCATTTCTTTTCTGATCAGACCCCATGGGTTCCTGTTCAGTCTATAAATGGCGGGGGTTCGTTGGCTGGGCTGACCCAACAGTCGCAGGGTTGTTGTTTTTCTCCCCCTTCGGCTGCTGGAGACGTTTCGTCTTTGGGGCAGGGGTCTTCGCGGCCTCTTGCTTCTGTGGGCGTTTCTTCACAGCCTGCTTCATCGCTTTCGGCTCTTCCCCCTCAAGCTCCCTACACTCCTGCTTTTGAGGAGTTGTCGGGAAGTGAAGAGGAGAGTGAGTCGGAGGACGATAGGGAGGAGGATCAGGGTCGCCCTGAGGTTAACACTGAACCTCTACCCTTGCCGGTTTCTGATGGAACTTCCGAAGCTATGCTTCGTACTTTCCAACAGTACATGACAGACATCACGCGGCGTCTTGACGTCACGGATGCCTCTCTTAAGCGTCTGTCGTCTAGTGTTGACACACAGGACGTGGACCCGGGGTCTGAGGACGAGAGGCAGGAGGCTCGTCCTCGCACAGCTAGAAGGACGTTTGAACAGTTTCAGGACGTCCTTCCCTGAGACGCCCTCTCGTCCTTTGAGTCCGCTTCGGCCCGGGCGCGGGAGGCTCACGCCGCGTCTGCCGGCGGCTCGTTTTATGAACGATCCGGCCGCCGGCAATTCGCGTTCCACCCTAGTCTAAGTGCCACGGTGGAAGCGGCAGCACATCGCCTGAGGAGTACAGATTCACGTGCAAACGCGACCTATGTTCCTCGGGAGGACGCGGGTTCAGTGCCATGCTTTCCTTTGGGAGGCGCACCTCCACTGTTTCCTCGTGTCCAATCTGTTTCGTCCCTCCCTTTTCCCTTTGACTCTCGAACTCTCCCTTTCCAGACTTCGAGTGTTTAGGGTGGGGCTGACGGTGATGTGTTCGTTGGGGAGGTGCCTTCGGTCAAGAAGGTGGAACTGAGCTCTGCTTCGTTCCACAATCTTGAGGCCACCGTTTCGTCCACAGTCGAGGCCCAATCACAGGCCTTGACATGGATGAGCACGCGGTCCACACTGTTGGACCCTCCCAATCGGGCAGAGTCCGATTCCACTCGGGTCCTTGACACGGTTCGAGTGGATCGGGCTTTGCATGCCGTGCGATCGTGCGTGACGTCTGCGGCAGAATTGGCCATTGGAACACGGGTCCACTTTATTGGCCCTGTTCCGTGATCATTTTCTGCCTACTTCTATAGTGCCTCCGGATATGAGGAAGAGTCTGAGGAACACGTTTCCTCAGCCTTCTTCCCTCTTTCATCCGGACACTGTTCGTTCTGTGGTGGAGTCCACACGCCAGAGGAACACTGATTCTCTGATGGTTGGCCTCGCTGCTTCGGCGACGGCGGCGGGGAGTAAGAGAAGTGCTACAGTCACCTCCAGCTCCCAGCCTCAGAAGAAGAAGAAGAAGCCAGTTTCACTGCCTCCTTCTTCCTCCTCTTAGGCGCCTGTTGCGTTCCCAAGCAAGACGAAGGGTGCTCAGACAGGTAAGGGGAAGCAGCACCACCAGGGGGGGTGGTCGCAAGCCTGCGCCTGCCCGCCAGCAGAATTTTCAGTGAGTCCCGGCCCTACGTTGACGCCCCCTCAAGTTGCCCCTCTTTCGTCCGGCGGTTCCCTTTTTTCGGGCCCGCGGCATGTGGGGCAGACTGGTCTCCAACCAGTTTTTCTTGAGGGTGGTGTGGTCGGGGTTTTCTCTACCGCTGTCGTCACAACCTCCATTGTCCGCTCTACCTTGGACGTTCCCCCCTCCTCGAGAGCCTGCCAGATGGCAGGCTCTTCAGGACGAGGTGAACTCGTTGGTCGAGAAGAAGGCGGTCTACCCCCTTTCTCAGCCTTCTCTGGGGTTCTGCTCCCGCCTGTTCACCGTCCCCAAAAAGGACGGCCGGTTCAGGCCGGTGTTGGACCTCTCCACCTTGAACTTGTACCTTCACAGGTGCAAGTTCAAGATGGAAACCCCTTCGTCGGTCCGGTTGGCCATCCGGCCAAACGATTGGGCCATGTCTGGGACCTCCAGGATGCTTACTTCCACATCCTGGTGGCCCCGGGGTACCGACATCTGCTCCGGTTCGTTTGGGAGGGCACGGTGTTCGAGTTTCGGGCCCTCCCATTCGGCCTGTCCTTGGCCCCTCTGATTTTCAACGGGGACAACAACACCACATGCTTAGCTTACCTTCGCCACCAGGGGGGCACCAATTCTCGGTCCCTCTCCCTGTTGGCGGAGGAGATTCTGCTCTGGTGCCAGACCAATCAGGTCCGGATGTCAGTCCAGTTCGTTCCGGGGAAACTGAACGCCCTGGCCGACATTCTCAGTCGGGGCGATCAGGTTCTCTCCACAGAATGGACCATCGCTCACAACGTTCTACAGCGTCTGTGGGCAAGGTGGGACCGTCCTCTGATCGATCTGTTCGTAACTCGATTCAGCGCTCGGCTTCCCAGGTACGTCAGCCCCTTTCGAGACATGAATGCGTTCCACTTGGACGCATTCACTCTCTTGTGGAGGCTCCTCGATGCTTACGCCTATCCCCCGACATCTCTGATTCCGAGGGTGCTGGCAAAATATCTGCAGGAACGACCAAGACTGATTTTGGTCGCGCCTTACTGGCCAACAGCTCCGTGGTTTCCAGATCTTCGCGGTCTCACCCACGTAGACCCTCTACCTCTGGATCTGGACGGGGGAGGTCTGCTCCAGCCTCGATCATGCCTCCCTCATCCACGTCCAGAGAGTCTGTGCTTGACCGCATGGCTCTTGTGCGCTCCAAACTGCTTGCACTAGGATTGCACAAGAGTTCAGTAGAGTTTTCCTTGAACGCTAAGAGGCGATCAACTAATCAGCTCTACGACTTACGCTGGAGAGCTTGGGCCACCTTCGCCTTGTCCAAGGGGATAAAGCCGCTTTATCCCTCAACACAGGACTTGGCCAACTTCCTGGTGGAAGTGTATCAAAAGAAGAGTCTTTCTTCTAAGACTCTTCTTGGATACAGATCTGCCATCGCTTCCACGATTGCGGCCGCTACTGGTCGCAGAACTGAACACTTGATCAGGTCCTCCCTCATCGCTAATGTCCTTTCGGGTATTAGCAATGCAGCGGTGTCTAAACCTCTGGTTTCATTTCCCAAGGGGGATGTCTTTCTGGTCCTCAAACTCCTGCGTAGCAATGAGTTTGAACCCCTGGCAGGCATCAGTATCAAGTTGCTGATTTTTAAGACTAATTGTTCCTCATCGCTTTAGCCACTTGCCGTAGACTCAGTGGTATTCAAGCTTTGAGTGGCCTGGACTTTGACATTGAGTTCACCACACAGCAGTGGTTGCTAGCATGGTCACGTCAGTCTAAGGTATGTTTCTTGGGTATATTTTCTTTTACGGTAGTACTGTTCGAAAATTGCCTGGGTATCTTAATCCTTGGATTTAAGTGATTTTGATTAAGGAGTTTAATACTCTACATATCACCCTCACACCACTCTGGTATTCTGTGCAAGAATAGTACTGTCGAGGTAAGTGTTATATTGACTGTAAGGCTTCTTTTTAAGCCTACTGTCTATATGATACTTACCGAGACAGTACTATTAGAGTTTCCCTCCCGCCTCCCCTCTTGATATGTTATGGGCTTTTTGAGGGTCTGCAGCTCATAAAGAAAGAGGACGCGCCACCTACATCCTGTAAGGGGGAAGCACTCGGACAGTGCTTGGGATCCACGGTGGCGCATGGTTATGGGAGATAATTGTACCCACTCAGCGTTTTGTCCAATTTTTTCGGCCTATAATAGATAATGTGCAAGAATAGTACTGTCTCGGTAAGTATCATATAGACAGTAGGCTTAAAAAGAAGCCTTACATTCTGTTTGACCAAAATCAACATTCTGGCTGCTTCCTGTGCAGAGTGGGAATTTTGTTATGAATTATTTGTGCATATTGACACAAGGGTCAGTTACAAGATACATGCATTAACCCCTTCACTGCCACAGTATAACAGCATTTTGGTATTGCTGTGCGCCAGGGCAAATTTCGCTTTCTTCGGTAGGTTCACTAATCTGTTCACTGTTCAATCATTTATTGAGGTATCTCTTAGATCTTTGGCATGTGGTTTGCTTACACCCTTGGCTATTATGTGATAACATGATCATTGGACTTTGTTTGTGATTGTTATAGTAAAAATCGATGTAATGACCATTTTTGTCAAAAATTACAGTTTCCAAACTTTCACACACACACTGCAGCACGTAAAACCGCAGAAAACACAGCTAAAACTGGTGTCAAACATCAGGTACTCACATTACAGCCCATAACAGTATTCTTCTGTGTGGTAATCCATAAATCACTTCTTGTAGAGCTTCCAGAACACTGTATCATTTGAAAACAGGTCTACGAGTTGATGTCCGACTTTCGGCCGCCATTTTGAATCTTATAGATCGGAAAAAGCTTCTAAAAATGTTTTTACCACGTGGTACTAACTTATCTCAACGGTCAATGGGAAAGAACTGTGTTTAAACCCCTACAAGAAGTTGGACAGTGGTTACCTCCCATTTAGTTTTCACAAATGTCCTGAAAAGTGCTGATGTAAATGCCACGTACCTAGTACGTGTATGGGCGTATGACAAACCAAACATGACCACGTACCCAGTACGTGCTGGGCAGTGAAGGGGTTAATAAAATTCTTACTGTGCAAAGAAAGCAGTTAGGCAGTTGATTTTTGGTATACATATGTGACCCAGTTTCAAGAAACAAGAAATAACCGCTGGCCCTCCTTTCGCAGCTACAGCTGCCCTATCTGGGTTAATTTGGGATTTTTGTTGATTCTGAAAGCTGAGTTATAAATGTCTTTAAAACGATGTTTTATTGCCCTATCTTATCTTTCTTTTGTCTTCAGAGATGAGATTCTTCCGCGTTTTCGCGGAATTCCGCTCAAAAGTTGATCCCCAGGACCGTTTTTCTGAATCGTCCAGACCCTGGACCCCACCAGGGGCGTTGCCCCTGGACCCCAAATGTTTTTTACCCTCTTAAATCCAAATTTGGGAATCTCATCTCTGTGTCTTAAACTTTCAACAATGAGGGGTAATCGACCCATTTTCGGCATCGGATTACTGAAAGTATCCCTCGCAGGGCCTCACTGTATCGCATATGAATGGAAAGGTTATCGCATCAACTTTGACCTCAAGTGTGTGCGAACTTGGAATTCGACCAATGAAAAGAACTGTAAAGCGATTTTGGCCTGTAAACAAACGAACAAAGACAGTGAGCAACTGACCAACAGTTATTGCATATTTAGCTAGATTTGATAAAAATGATGATTGGAAACTAAAAAGAAGTTACTTTACTGTGTTCCTGTAAATTTTCGATTACAATAGAAGCATGGTTGCTAAGGAAATATTGTATTTGAATGTGCTTCTCCTTTGAAGGCTCTTTTCTCAAAATGGCCGCCGGGACCGTTCTATACTTTGAAACCCCATATCTCAGTGAGTTTTGAAGCTACAGGCATAAAACTTATATCAATTTAAAAGGAATGATGTGAAGAATATGGATATGCTAATAGCTCAATTTGCAAAAAATAGCACTTATCCCTGGTTTTGTGGTGCCTGGTCACATATGTGACCCTCCACCACGAAATGAGTCGCATGTCACATCGCGCGGTTCTGCGCTAGGCTTGATATAAGTCCGGGGAGTGTCTGGTAACAGTGTGAGGGTCACCTTAGTCACAGGCTTATAACTCAAACAGTTTTCGCTCTTTTCTAAAACGGTTTTCACCACTGGATAGAGCATAAAAAACTCTTTAGGAAAATGTAAAAAAATGAAAATCATGCAAAGGTGACATGCGACTCATTCCGTGGTGGAGGGTCACATATGTCCAAGTGAAAGGATAGTCATGTCCCATGAATTAGCCTCGACTCTGTTGAGATTTTGAGCATAACCGCCTATACAGGAAGGAATGCATGTTACCATTCCCACACTGTGCATCTTTACAGACCAAGCCACCTAAACCACAAAGCTCGAAGAAGCCAGCCAACAATTCCCAAGATGACTTCATTGCCTTCATGGAGAGCAAGTCGGACAAAAAGGACGAGGAGGATCTGTTTGGGACGTGGGACGCCTCCAACATTCAGCACAGTGGGGCTGCAGCCAGGGGGGTCTTCAGGCAACAGAACTCGGGCAGCCCCGGCTTACAGGTTAGTTGCTTGGTGTCTTTCTTGTTCTGTTCATGTGTCTGTGTGTACATGTGTCTCTATGCATGTTCGTCTGTGCATTTACATATGTGTGCAAGTGTGTTTTGGCTCCTAAAGTTGCTCGAGCTACATGAGGTTTTTTAAAATTGGTTTTATTTTTGTATTCATGTGTGTGTCTGTTGTGTACAGGTTTGTTGTCTACCCCCTTCTACAGTGGAACCCCCCTTTTAAGACCCCCTAATTTAAGACTCCCTCCATTATAAGAGCCTACTTTCTCACATTTTGTGTTCATAGCCTCTGTAAATGTACCCCCAATTTAAGACTCCCTCCTTTTTGAGTCACTTGAGAAAAAGTGACTCTATGTAATCGGTCAGTGTTAGTCTGTCCGGCCGGCCGTCCGGCCGTCCGTAGACACCACCTTAACGTTGGACTTTTCTCGGAAACTATCAAAGCGATCGGGCTCATATTTTGTTTAGTCGTGACCTCCAATGACCTCTACACTTTAACGATGGTTTCGTTGACCTTTGACCTTTTTCAAGGTCACAGGTCAGCGTCAAAGGAAAAATTAGACATTTTATATCTTTTCTCGGAAACTATCAAAGCGATCGGGCTCATATTTTGTTTAGTCGTGACCTCCAATGACCTCTACACTTTAACGATGGTTTCGTTGACCTTTGACCTTTTTCAAGGTCACAGGTCAGCGTCAAAGGAAAAATTAGACATTTTATATCTTTGACAAAGTTCATCGGATGTGATTGAAACTTTGTAGGATTATTCTTTACATCAAAGTATTTACATCTGTAGCCTTTTACGAACGTTATCAGAAAAACAAGGGAGATAACTAGCCTTTTCTGTTCGGCAACACACAACTTAACGTTGGGCTTTTCTCGGAAACTATAAAAGTGACCGGGCTCAAATTTTATGTGAACGTGACTCATTGTGTTGTGAATAGCAATTTCTTCCTGTCCATCTGATGCCTCATATAATATTCAGAACTGCGAAAGTGACTCGATCGAGCGTTTGCTCTTCTTGTTAAGACATGATTTTCTCAGATTTTGGGAGGTGTTAAAATGGGGGTTCGACTGTATATGCATACATGTGTATTGTTAGTGAACATCAACCCCAAGGCCACTCCTGTCAAGTGAACCACAGCAATTTCACTGGCTCTGTGTTGTCTACTTGCAGGTTCCAGGCATGGGGATGCACAAGAGTGCCAGCACAGGGTCTGCCATGAACATGGCATTTTCCGCTGGGGGGCCTGGCATGAGCAGTTCTCAGAGCACCAGCAGCTCTCTGGGCACAGGCACGGGACCCGTACCCAAGGCAGACCCCTTTGCTGACCTGGGTAAGTCTCTTTCCCATGCCGTGCTTTCTTTTTTAAGTTCTTTCATTGTCTCATTTGTTTAATTTGCATGCTTGTCACTCTTACTAGTTTTTGTTTTTGTATTTTTGTTTCTTTGTGTTTTGTTACATTTACTATTCTGTGTATCATGCGCCATCAGTTATGGCCCTTCGTGGTCAGCTGGGCGTTAAGCAAACAAACAAACAAACAAATGCGCCATCAGCACATTTTTGTGTGAAATACACAGTGAGAATTAATGACGAAGGATACAGAATGTGTTAAATATGAAGTAGCAGGGTCAGTTTGCCGGAGATGAAATTCCACATTCTTGATTAAAGAAGTCATTTTCTCCAATCTTTCTTTCTTTCTTTCTTTCTTTCTTTCTTTATTTGGTGTTTAACGTCGTTTTCAACCACGAAGGTTATATCGCGACGGTTTTCTCCAATCACGGCAGTCTCCCTGCAATGAGTGTATACAATAAAGCATGTGAATATGGCCAGAGTAATGACAAAGATTGTGTGTGCATGTAGAGGCATGACTTCAAGCCATGTTCCACTTCTGTGTGTTGCAGGTGGTTTAGGCAAGACTTCGTTCAAGGCAGGGACGGCACCACGGCCTCAGACACCACAACAACAACCACAGCGACCCAGCACACCAAACTCCAATGGAGGTATGTTGACCACCTGGGGGTTGGGTTGGGGAAGGGGGGAGAACCGTATGTATCCTTTTTTCAGGTGTATTCATGTGCTGTTTTATTTTTGTTGCTTGGTTACCCATGGTGAATTCTTAACATGTGTAACATGGCAAGCAAGAACCAAAAAAAAACAATGATAGGGAGGGGGAACCAAAGATATGAAACCAAAGTGTACCCTTTCATCAAGTGTATTCTGGTTTATTTTTATTTTCCTACCTGGTTGTCCTCGGTAAAATGTAATTGTGTAAACATTCTATCTGCGTCAGCAACAATAACGCCAGCAGCAACCAAAATAACAGCGCCTTGAGTCCCTGCGCCTTCAGTCCAAGTCTGGAGATACGCGCGCGATATAAGACTTCATATAACATAACAGCGGCCAAGCCTTAATGTTTCTGCTTTCTTTAGTCATGTACTGTTTTATTTTTCATCTCTTGCTTAATCCCGATTCATTAAAAACAAAAATGTTTGTAGGTCGGCAACAACCACCACAGCAACAGCAACAGCCACAGCGGCCCAACTACAACGTTGGTGGTTTCACCAGTCCTGGGCCCCATAAACCAGCAGCAAATGCCAGCGTCTTTGGTGCCAGGGATGATCGTGGAGTCCATAAAAACTTTGGTCAGTAGCTCTTGCTACTTTGATAAGTAGCTTTCGCTCAGTACATTCACCATAGTAGTAAATAAGGTTTGCCAAGTCGGATGGTAATTTACATGTTAAAACTTAACTCACACAGACTTCGTTTTAGAAAGATATATAGGATTGTAGATTTTCTGAGGTTTGAGAGTGAATGCATGGTTATAAGAAAACACTGAACATCCAAACGAGGAATCATTCTCTGCTGCAGAGCAGACCATATCTTACACATTTCCACTAATTAATAATGAAGCTGAAATTCCATTGAGTAATGTTTCAGACATGCAGAATCTGTTTTTCATTTTGTTAGTTGAGAAACTAATGTTTGTAGACTGCTGTAAGCATGGCTTGTGTGTCTTGTTATGGCAGGTGCTCGCCCCAAAGTGTCAGCCAGCGACTTTGAGGATTTGCTGGGAGACGCTCACTTCACGGCCGCCTCCAGGAACGAACCTAAAACCATCGCTGACATGAGGCGAAAGCAATTGGTTGAGGATATGGACCCTGATACACTGAAGGTGAGTTCATGTTAACTCAGGGGTTGTTCTTAGAAACATTTACGGTGGAGGGGTCACTCTTATCAAGATTTAAACGTTTTGTCAGAATAAGCGTTTACCAGCATATTGTCCCGATCGACACAAAACGTTTAAGTGCTGAAGAGCCCCTAGAAGCTGAGAAATTTCTATAGTTTTGACATCAAAATTGGGCTGTTTTATGTGTTTTCAATCAACAGGAAAAGCGTACTGTGGAACCTTCCTTATAGGACACACACCCCCCCCCCTGTTTTAAGACCACGCATCTTCAGACACTAGTTTTTGAGATTTTGTGTTCGTAACGTTGTTAAATTTACCTCCATTATCAGACTTCTTCCCTTGTAAGACCTGATTTTGGCAGAGTTTTGGAGGTCTTAAAAAAGGCGAAGCTGGGGGGTCCACTGTATTTACAGGCATCCAAGTACAAATGGCATTCTTGATTGTTGTGGTGTGTGCAGGTGTTGGAGTGGTCGCAGGGCAAGGAGAAGAACATCCGCGCCTTGCTGTGTTCGCTGGACAAGGTGCTTTGGGACGGAGAGAAGCGCTGGAAGCCCGTCGGCATGCAGGACTTGATCACCGCTGACCAGGTCAAGAGAGTCTACCGCAAGGCTGTGCTGTCTGTCCACCCAGATAAGGTGAGCTGCCGTGTTAAGTCAGGGTGTGTGTGTGTGTGTGTGTGTGTGTGTTTCAGGTGTGTGTTATACATAGCAGTAAGGGTGTGTGTGTGTATGTTTCAGGTGTGTGTTCTACATAGCAGCAAGGGTGTGTGTGTGTGTTGTTTCAGGTGTGTGCTATACATAGCAGCAAGGGTGTGTGTGTGTGTGTGTTATGCTTAGCAGCAAGGGTGCTTGTGTGTGAGTGAGTGTTATAATGGCATGCACCTTGCTGAAATGTACTTTTTGAGATCTGAAAAGGTGCTAAGACTGTAATAAATGCTACTTTGCTCACTCACACACAGTTTCTATACAGATGCTGCCCAAATTATAAATATGTACGAAATATTTTGGTCTGTGCCATCTAAACAGAGTTGTCTTTCTTTGATTCCCAGCTGCACGATGACCCCCACGAAGAGCTGGCCAAACAGATCTTCATGGAACTGAGCGAGTCTTGGGCCAAGTTTGAAGAGGATGGAATGAAGAGTCTGTACTAGAGACGGACAACCCTTGACTTCTTTGCCACTCACCTAGACCTTCGCCTTTCCCCCTCACCGGTTCTGTGAGCCAAGTAGCAATCCCACGGAGTCAGATTACTGCTATCAGTGGAGATTTGGACAGTGCAATTATTTGATTCTTATCAGTTGTCCATCATCGTAGTGAGAGCAGAATCCCCCAACCTCCCACCACCACCTCCTTGGAGAGTCAGCCTCGCGCCTCTTCACCTTCCTCATCCAAATAGACCTGCTTTTCTCCACAGGGCCCACAGAGGGTACGAGAATGCAATTTAGTCTTGAAATCCTTGAACTCTCTTTTTGTAGTTTTTCTGCAAGGACTAGCTTTACTGCAGGACCTCAATAATGTTTTCGTGTTCAAGTTCAGTACTAGCCCCACTTCAGTAGTTTTTGTGTTCTATATAAAGTACAGTTGTGATGCTGTCAGGAATACATCTGTGGACAAGCATGTAGTACTTGAAGAAAAGAATGTTGCTTTATGATTAGCAGGGATGAAAGCTCTCATCCAGAAATCAGGAATTCCTGATGTAAGGTATAATTTACTGATGGTTTTCCTGACTTTCAAACCATTGAGGGTGTCAAAATCATAGAGCAACACCTGAAAAAGTGAGAGCAACTTAGGTCTTCAGGCCGATTTTCCTGATTTTGAACATGATCAACTTTTATCCCTGAATTGGGAACCTGTTGGTTTTAGAATTCTCGTCCTAGTCAATGCCGGCTCATGCAAAAGATAGAAATACTCACCAAGCAAAGGAATAATGAAGTAAATGAGCCTTTGAGCCATGATCCTTACAGCTCTTATGTCAAAATGAGCGACAGCATAGTTCAGCCCTGACTTTGCTTGATTTACTTGTCAAATGATGGAATGGCTGTCTCGCTTTCACGTGTAAAAGAAAATGACAGTCAATTGGTACACTTGTTCAGAAGATACACACAGTTGAAGACCAACTCTAAGATATTGTGAAGCTGGTAGTAGTAGAAAAGTGCTCAAACAGTCAAGAAGTAGAAGGGATGGTACTGAAAAGGGTTGAAGTATCCAGCAGCAGTAGAGTGATCTCTAGAGGCTGACTGTCTTTGTGAAAGAAAAGTTGCCCATGACCGCTTTTGTGATACCTTAATGTCAAAACCCCATGGTGTTTGTGCTAGTCTAATGTATGATTAGATGGGTAAACTGTATTGTTTCTATTGCTGTAGAATCCACTTTAAAAAACATGTGGAATCCACTTGAAAAAAACCCACACACTCTTAAGCCAAAATGTCAGTTTTCTTCTTCTTCTGTTTAGTCTCTTGGTGTAGAAATTGAGAATTCCAACGATGGAGCTAGCCATTTTGCAAACCGGTATCTCTTTAGAAGTAATATCATGGCTCTCTTGAAAAAGGTATCACCCTGCCATACAAACTGGTCAAATGAAGTGATTACATAATCACTTTTACGGGACAAATCTGTCAAACAAAAGATCAACCATTAGGGATGGCTGGGTGTCAATTTCATTTCCTGTGTATCCTGATTTTCACCGGTAATTAATTACCAGAAATTTCTGGTTACGGCAATTGTTGTGGTAGGAGGAAAGCTGTGGGTTAAACACATGAGAGGTGTGAGCACAAAGTGTTACAGACGTACAAACTAACAGTGGCCAGTTTCCCGCAGTGGGGCACTGCGGTTATGAAATTAAAGGCCCCTCCTGTTTTTGGAACCGCAGGAGCTTTCTAGTTTGCTGTTAGGTAGATTTTTGGTTCCTCTTTCCTGTCATGCTCTCTTTTTCTTCATGAATTCTTTTCTTTTTTCTGCCTTCTTGCTCATTCACCTGTATTTTTTCCAAAAATCTCTTCTCTTGCCGCTTGTCTCGCGATTCATGTATAGTTTAATCTGTTAGTGTTCTGATGTAAGTCCAGCAGTAGATAGGTTAAGCCTATTTTAACATACTGGAAACTGGTAATCTTCCAGTAGGTATTAATTTAGTTTTACTAAAGCCTGCTGGGACACAAGTAATGGGTTAGTGCATTTGTAAACAGGAATCGCTTGACAAGTGGCCCCCTTCATCCCCCCCTTCCTCGTCCTGATATGGCTCTGCGTAGTCGGCTGGACGTTAAGCAACAAATAAACAAACAAACAAACAAACAGTGGCCAGTTATGAGCTGATTTGTGATACCTAATGCGTTTTCTTGTAGGGAGGGGATAGTGTGATAACTTACGTATTTTGTTGTAGGATGGGGAGGAGAAAGGGGAACATTGATAGCTTTCTGACACAAAGGGAAGTAAGGGGTGTTTATAGACAACAACCATGAGAGTTAACTTTCACTTACTGTTGTAGGCTTGGTATGAAAAAGACAACCTCATTTGTTTCCCACAACGGTGTGGCAAGTGGGAGTGCCAAAAAGAAGACTTACTTTCCTTGTCTATTTTTAGCATGCTTACTTCCCTTTGTTTCGTTGAGCTTGTTATTGGTACTCTTATGATTATTAGATGGAGTGCATCATGCTGTTGCTATTGTCATTTGTATAATTTTTGGGCCTACCTTAGCACACCAGGGTCCATACCCCCTGCGGGTTAGGGGGAAGAATTTACCCGATGCTCCCCAGCATGTCGTAAGAGGCGACTAACGGATTCTGTTTCTCCTTTTACCCTTGTTAAGTGTTTCTTGTATAGAAAATAGTCAATTTTTGTAAAGATTTTAGTCAAGCAGTATGTAAGAAATGTTAAGTCCTTTGTACTGGAAACTTGCATTCTCCCAGTAAGGTAATATATTGTTCTACGTTGCAAGCCCCTGGAGCAAATTTTTGATTAGTGCTTTTGTGAACAAGAAACAATTGACAAGTGGCTCTATCCCATCTCCCCCCTTTCCCCGTCGCGATATAACCTTCGTGGTTGAAAACGACGTTAAACACCAAATAAAGAAAGAAAGTAAAGGGTCCACCAGCAATTTGTTGATTAACTTTTCATTCTGATCATGTCCAAACAATTGTTTGACATACAATGTGTATTATAGATGATGAAACATTTTGTGAGATGATTTCTGCAGTTTTTATGTTTTTGTTTTTCTGCAAGATTTTGTGTTTAATTGTTTCATTGGCTTTTAAACAAACATTGTTGTACAAAACGTTGACATGTTTCATTCTTGTATTTATTCATTTTTTAAGTTCCATTTTATTTATTTAAGTGATTTGCTTGTCTGGAAAAGAGGGGACAATTCTTAATGTAAGATACATATTGTAAAGAGCTCAGACCTCAAATCTGACACGTGTTCAGAAAGATTGTACAATTGTTGTTTGTCATGGTGATGGGTTTCGTGGTTGAAAACGACGTTAAACACCAAATAAAGAAATAAGGGTGATAGGTATTTCCTGTAAACTGGTCTTAAAAAATCCAGGATGTGCTTGTTTAAAATGGTACAGTGGAACCCCCCATTTAAGACTTCACAAAATGTGAGAAAAAAAGTTCTTAAATGAGGGAGTTTTAAAATAGAGGTAAACTTACAGAGGTTATTAAGAGAAAATCTTAAAGCAAGGTCTTAAAGAGGGGGGGGTTCTTAAATTTCTTGGTGGGGTCTTAATAGGGGGTTCCACTGTACGTGTATGACATTGTTGAAATGTTTGTCGACAGGTGAAAATCCTGTGAACCCAGACATTCAAGTGCAATTTGGTTGGTTGTGATATGTTTCTGGTTGTACATGTATAGCCATGGTCTGGTCCGGTGCACACACAGGGAGCAAGACTGTTTGGAATGGTGTTCAAATGTCAGGTCACTGTTTGTAGGAGTGCTGGTAATGTCAGTTTACATGTGTGTTCACTGTGACCTCCTCCCTGTGTAAATGAGCATGTAAGCTACCACAGATCTGCCCAGGCTTTTACATGAAATAAGAGCATCCCTGAACTTGAATGCAGCCAAAAATCAACAGCCTGATGGCTTTTAGTGCAGATCGAGTTAGACTTTTTGGACAACTTAATTGTGCAGATTAACACTGGTGTCAGGTACAAAATAAGTTGTTACTCTGCACAGGAAGCAGCTAGATACGAGGTGTTTGGTACATGTGCAAGTGGAAGGATACTTTTATCTCATATAAACAACGCCTCAACAGATCAATGGTGATTAGTGATTTACAAAATGCCACAGTGGAACCCCCCTTTTACGACCTCCACAAATCTGAGAAAATTAGGTCTTAAAAGGGAAGGAGTCTTAAAATGGAGGTAAATTTACACAGGTTATGAACAGAAAGTCTGAGAAAACAGGGTCTTAAAAAGGAGGGAGTCTTAAAATGGGGGTAAATTTACACAGGTTATCAACAGAAAGTCAGAGAAAACAGGGTCTGAAAAAGGAGGGAGTCTTAAATTGGGGAATCTTACAAGGGGGGTTCCACTGTATACATGAGACAGAAGGTACCTTCTAGAGTGCTAGTCAAGTCTGTTTGTATGTGAGGTCACTGTGTTAAGCGTGCAAGTTCAGATTAGTGATAATGTTTGTAAACTTGTTCCCTGAATGGTAGCTGTTAAATTAAAAGAGCGCGAGTTACCACACAAATTGTTTACTGTAAAAGTCACTGTTCATGAGTTATTTGTAATTTTTTTTATTTACTGCAGTTCTTTTTATACTTGTAACAATTTTTTTAAATGATGTGAACTGGTGGAAAGTTCCTCTTAAATGCTCATCTCCTGAATTGTATTACCATTCTGGAAAGTTCTCCCATGAACAACTCATAAAAGAAAAAACCACCAGAGGCAATTTGAGCGCTCTAGGTGTGGTTTAACATTGGAGAATTAAGCATGGGAGTGCATGCATTTGGATTGTGTTTCTTACGACTCTTAAGTTTTATGCTGCGTTTTACGCTGGTGTACATATTTTTGGTTTCTTCTTTGTCAGTATGGCTGTACTTACTTGCTTCGTTACAGTTTTTGCTGCTGTTCTTGGATGTTGTTTGATTTATATGTATTTTTGGTGCATTTTATTGGTTATGTTGTGAGTGAAAGTTTTTACAAGGAATGATCCATACGCAAAAATAAATATGTTGTAAGAATAATTGAGGAGGAGGTGGAATGGGTGTTTTAATTTATCATTGGTCTGTGCAAAGAAAAGCAATCATTCTAGGGCTGTTTGATATGCTGACATTCCTTTTTCACTTGACTGTATTATAGCATTAATCACTTGAGACTTCAACTTACAGAAGGTTCATTCTAGTGAAGCTTGATAGTTCAAGTTCACAGCAAACGTTCATCAAACATATTGCATTTCTTGAAGAAGATTCCTACCCCTTTATACTATACATTCCTTACTCTTTCACAAGTCAGTGGAAGACATGTATGCTTAAGCACTCTTTGAATTTCCAATCCTCTCACTTCATTTCCAATTCCGTGTGGTCATTGCAAAACCGTGATCCAACTACTAACCACATTTTTGAGAACATTAAAAGGACTGTTTAGATTCGTTACTTTCAACAAAAATCTCTTTCTCCGTAGAGAATGTAACATACTTGAGATAGATGTTAAAATATGTATATGTGGCAGAGTTAATACTCTCATATTCTGTGTTCTATTCTGTATTCTTGTGTGTCTTTTGGACTAATCTTGTGGCTGTAGACAGTGTTCAAACATTAGATTGTCATACTGCATGTAGTTGTCTTTAAAAAGCAGGCAAGGACTACTACTAAAGGACGTGCACGTCCTTTAGTAGTAGTAGTCCTTGAAAGCAGGTCTTATCAAAAAAGACAATCTGTAGATAGTTTGTGGTTCTTTTCACTAAAATAGATGGGTACATTTGCCATCAAATGATAGGTGTGACATAATTCTGTCTGTTAGTTAGTTCTGCAAATTCCCTGTGAGATTCCTTTTTAATGTCTTTTGTTATTTATATATATAGGTGGTTTTTTTTTATACCTATATCAGACTTTGAAATCACAGATAATGTGCAATACTTGATGATGTACATCTGTAATTCTAGGATGTTTTGCATTTAAACGTGACATCTAGCATAGCCACAAACAAAGCTATAACATCAGTTAAAACATTGATGTCTTGTATAGACATGTATATGTATATCCTCTACTTATGTTTATCCTACATACGTGAGAGACACCCGTACCCCCCGCGGGTTAGGGGGAAGAATTTACCCGATGCTCCCCAGCATGTCGTAAGAGGCGACTAACGAATTCTGTTTCTCCTTTTACCCTTGTTAAGTGTTTCTTGTATAGAATATAGTCAATGTTTGTACAGATTTTAGTCAAGCAGTATGTAAGAAATGTTAAGTCCTTTGTACTGGAAACTTGCATTCTCCCAGTAAGGTAATATATATTGTACTACGTTGCAAGCCCCTGGAGCAATTTTTTGATTTGTGCTTTTGTGAACAAGAAACAATTAACAAGTGGCTCTATCCCATCTCCCCCCCCCTTTCCCCGTCACGATATAACCTTCGTGGTTGAAAACGACGTTAAACACCAAATAAGGAAAGAAAGAGAGACACCCGTGAGATAATAATCGTTCAAATCACACGTGTGTATATCATGTAAATGAGATCATGTCAAGCAAGTCGGGCAGGGACCTGTTTTTCCACTGCTTATGGTGCCAAAGTCACCAAGACAAACGTCATTATAGAAACAAAAATTGCGCTCGCTAATTACCCTCCATGAATCTTTAGAACTAACACGTCACGCCACACTTTCAGAGTGACGTTTCTTTGCTTTGACGTAATAGATTGCACGAGGCTTTAGAAGAGATCGAGGTTCCAAAACAAGCGTCTTCAATTTAGCTGCCTCGACTGCTGGACATTTTCAGTAAAATACACGTAAGTACAGTATGTAGGATTATGTATACCCTCTTACTTATGTGTAGATATTCCAACACGCACAAAAATAAAATTACAACACACATATATGAAGTAATGCTACTGTTTCATATTCTTGTGTAATGAGTTTTGTTTAAAAGTCAAAAATTTGATTGACAAGTTAAACGAAAGCAGGTCACATCTCAGCATTGGAGGATTCCTTTATATAACAAGAAGAGCAAACGCTCGATCGAGTCACTTTCGCAGTTCTGAATATTATATGAGGCATCAGATGGACAGGAAGAAATTGCTATTCACAACACAATACAGATGTAAATAATTTGATGTAAAGAATAATCCTATAAAGTTTGAATCAAATCCGATGAATAGTTTCAGAGATATGATATTTCAATTTTTTTCCTTCAAGACATACCTGTGACCTTGAAAAAGGTCAAAGGTCACCAAAGCAGACGTCAAAGTGTAGAGGTCACTGGGAGTCACGTTCACATAAAATTTGAGCCCGGTCACTTTTATAGTTTCCGAGAAAAGCCCAACGTTAAGTTGTGTGTTGCCGAACAGAAAAGGCTAGTTATCTCCCTTGTTTTTCTGATAACGTTCGTAAAAGGCTACAGATGTAAATACTTTGATGTAAAGAATAATCCTACAAAGTTTCAATCACATCCGATGAACTTTGTCAAAGATATAAAATGTCTAATTTTTCCTTTGACGCTGACCTGTGACCTTGAAAAAGGTCAAAGGTCAACGAAACCATCGTTAAAGTGTAGAGGTCATTGGAGGTCACGACTAAACAAAATATGAGCCCGATCGCTTTGATAGTTTCCGAGAAAAGTCCAACGTTAAGGTGGTGTCTACGGCCGGCCGGCCGGACGGCCGGCCGGACAGACTAACACTGACCGATTACATAGAGTCACTTTTTCTCAAGTGACTCAAAAAGCATTGTTTAAAGGAGAGTAGTAGCTGCTATTCAGACACAATGGTGAGCAGCTGTGTTACAGCAGAACAGTACAAGATTTTCTTTGAACTGCCAGGCTTGGCTTGTTTACTTCTACTCTCATTTCTAGTATCTGTGCACACGCATTTGCATGGGTGCTTCATACTCTGGTAGTCTAATTTCACAGCGCTGTTGTTCTCATCTCTGCATATTCATGTTGGAGTAAAAAAAAACTGGTATAAGTTAAGACGAGCATATATACAAGTGCAATCTACATTTTTTCTTTGAGGTAACTTTAGAGATATGAATTGAGAGACATTATCCTTGTAACACTTGATTCACATTTCTGCTGTCATGCACTTCACTTTCGTTGACATTACAGTACTGTGCCACCATATTTTGTACCTTTTTTTGGCAAATAAAAGGGTTAAAAGCATTAATGCATTCGGGATAAGTAATCAATTCAGGTTGACAACTTTCTATGATGCTTTGCTTGATTTTTGATTTGTGTAAGAGGGATCTGTTTGGGATGAATATTTCACTCTTCTTCTTATCTTCACTAACAAGAATGCTGATGGTTCATAATGTGGCAGTATTAAACACTGCATTAACTGCAAAATCAAAAGGCAGTTTACAGGTGTTCAACTGAAATTGTCAAGACATTAACACAATATTTGTTGGCATGTTATTAGAAGTGTTTGTCTTAAAGAAACTGTGTCTAGATTCGTTAAATATAACCCTGTTGCATGAAAACATGTGATACTTTGTGTACTATGTTTGTAGCATGTATTTGACCCTGCCATCATCACTTATACCATACACATTTAACTAATATGCAATAGTTCATTGTTACCGTTCATTGGTTATCCATACCTGTGTGTAGCTGTGTGCAGATGATCAGAGTGTGTTGACAGAATTACTGTTGTGTGTAGAACCACCCCAAACCTAGAAATCATGACAGCGTTCATTTATGTATAGATCAGCATAATTTGCAGAATAAATGTGCCAGAAGGTAAAGATTTGGTTTGTTTGTGAATCGAGAGAGAGGAGAGAGTGGGTGTATACATGTGCGTTCCGCTGTAACGGTAGCTGCGTGTTCTAAGAAAAGCTATTTTGATTCAGGTTCATATCTGATACACAACACTAGTCTAGCAACTGTGACACTCGTACAGTTGCTGATTCTCAGAGGTAGACTTCAAAAATCAGATGCAAAATGTGTCAATTTTATTTGCATAAATCCAAATCCCTTTCACCTGGGCCATCTGGTTTACAAGTTCAACAACACATTCATACAGTTCATTCAGTTCAAAGTGAATTTATTTTCATAACAGAGAAATTCAACAAACAACATATGTACATGTACACAAAATTTCAATTTCATTCAACTATGCCTTTCACCTCAGTCATGTCCAAATTTGAAATGGTTTTCGGCACTTTCAACTGAACCTCTGAGCATGGAAAATCAGATCACACATCCATTTTACTGACAACATGCATGATTTGGTTGCTACTACATGTACTCAACACCAGACAAAGACTGCAACTGTCATCTTGCTTAGGCCACAAAAAAAAAAAAGGTCTGTTTACGGTAACATAGGCCAAAAAAATAGGGTCGGTAGGTCGGGATTTTTTTTTTCTTTTTTTTTTTCCCAAAAACCATATTTTTACGTTATTTTGCCAAAAAAACAAGATTTTTTATTTTTTTATTTTTTTTCCCCCCCCAAATGCCAAAAAAAAGTCTAGGGTCGCGCGAAAAAACTAGGGTCGGTCGGGTTACCGTAAACAGACCTTTTTTTTTTTTGGCCTTAAATCAACTGTAAACAGGTGCTGCAGCTTTGAGATTGTAAAGCTGGAACTGTCAGCAGGCATCAGTTCATCATTTCATTTCACAGGCCTGAATTATTTTCTCTTGACCCCATCTACTGTCAGTCAGCCTAGCATTACTGGAAAGCACTATCTTCTGCAAGCAACAGTTCGCTTCAATAGCAAGTCACCCTGCTCATAGAATTAGTCAGATCCTCTTGATATTTGTGTATGCTGGCAGTAGTCTCCAATATGTCTGTCTGTCTCTCCTGGTCACATGAACAGCAGGGACACACCGACACTAACTTCCATCCAGCGCTGCCTGCTTGACCGAGAGTTGCACTTCCACTCTGACACTATAGAAATGGCACTTCACTTGGACACTTCCAATCCAGAAACATTTTTGTTAGTTTGAAACCATCAACTAGCATCAACATGAAACGGTTCATCACTTCACTTTGTGAGCTTGAAGTCGTTTTTCCAAGTTTTCTACCGTCTGCTTCAAACGTTGGGGGTGAAGGTGGAAGTACACAAAGAGATCTCTCTCCTTGGCCTGAAGAGCGTCCTTCTTCAGTGCCTGCAGACATGGAAAAAATGCTTAACTATAGCAGCTGCTGATTAATGGGATTCATTTACTTGCGAGATGGATAACAGCAACATTCGGGAAAAAAACCTGGCAATGAAGACTTAGGGCATGCTGATAGTTTCATGCCAGGTGTCCTCAAATCATCGTCTAATACCAAGAGGGCATGCTGATAGTTTCATGCCAGGTGTCCTCAAATCATCGTCTAATACCAAGATACACATGCCAGACACTTCACACATATAACCTAACTGTAGAACATAAGAATGAGCTCGAACAGCTAAGACACAGAGAAACATGAACGCACAAGAAAAAGAAGACACAGAGAATATACTCAAAGTAATCTCTGTATTCATAAAATTACATATTACCAAAAAAACGCTCAACACACACCGCTCTTTGCATAGTGTTTCTCTGGGCAATGAAACATGTGAAAGAAAACAAACCTTTTTCTTATTGTTAACATCTGTGACAACATCCAAGATGGCGGCCTCCAGCTTGTGAAGCATATCGTCGAGCTGCGTGGTGGCTTCCAGTAGTTCACGAGGCATCAACATCGGCTGACCTCCAACAGTGCTTGAGTCAGCGTAGAGCACGTCTTCACAGCGTCCAACTTCTTTCTCCCTGAAAATAGACACATGCATTCCCAGTCTTTATGCAAGATATTAATATATCAGGTACAAAGCGAGCACACACAAAACCTGTCTGCATTTGTTGTTCACCATGAGCGGACAGTTCACAATGGAATCTTTACTACTCTCAGATGACATGTTAGTGAAGGTTGTCTTCCAAGATACAGTAATAAAATCACAAAAAGTGTTTGGACCAAGCAATCATTATTTATTTATTAAGGAGATTTCTATAGCGCATAACTAAAAGCACTATGCGCTTATCTCACGTCAGTGCTTTTTCTCTTCAACAGGAGAATGATTCTCTTTCCATTCTTATATCCATACTGGTCATGAGACAAAGCCTTGTCATGTTATCCTTGACTAAATCATTTATTCAGATACCGATTTTCTTCTAAGATAAAACGTCTTTTCTGATCTGATTTCCTTTCACATTCATCGTTTTCAGGCTATTTCACCAAAAGCCAGTGTGTTCAAATGTCCACCTTTACCTCGTCCTCAAAACAAATCTGACCTTCAGACTTTATCTGACCTTCATCTCCTTGACCTTGAACCCATATTTAACCTTGAGTACTCACAGGCTGTGCACCGTGACCCAATATTCATCAGCAGTAGAGACAGCATTGGCCTTTGTGGTGGAGTGTGCAGTTTTGAGTTTTTCCGCCCCCTGTACCATGCTGCTGTAGGACAGGAACAGTTGTCGCTCTGCTGAGCTCTGGTTCCCAGATACTGCACAGAAACACCACACACAGTTATGACTATGTTCTGTACCCTGACAATTTTCAATAGCTCAATCGTATTACAGTGGTCGCCGCTAATAAAAAACGCAGTTAATAAAAACAGCCCTTTTTTAAATACAGCCTTGTCCGGTCCGGATTTACCACTATATAACCTATGTAAAATTCCGCCGGTTATTAAATACAGGGGCCGTTTAATAAAAACACTTTTTGTTCATTTTCTCTCTGCTCAGAGGGTTAGTAGTCGCCTTCTGGTCGTGAATTCTTGTCAGTAAACCATTAGATGACAACTCAAGACACTTCAGCGTTTGTGTCAACAGTGATCACCCTTGTAAACCGTCAGATGACAACTCTTGTCAGTAAACCGTCAAATGACAATTCAACACTGTCTGGTCTTTCTTCTCACTGGATAAGCAGTGAAACTGAAAATGGCTTCAACTTCAGCTTCAGCTTCAAAGAAAAGAAAAAGAATGGATCTGACATCCAAAGACAAAGTTGACTTGCTTGATTGCTACCGAAAGCTGAATGCAAGAAGTATGAGGGAGGGTGCTGCAAGTCCTCACAATGGCACTTGAGAGGAGGGGGTTTGAACATGCTGCCAAGTTTGACACAATGGGAGGGGAGATCCGTGACTTTTTGCGCAAACAGCCCATGGATCAGATGACCATAGAACAATGTCTCGGCAAACTGTGATGTGCGATACATGTACATATTCTGAATCGTTTGTTTTTGTCATTCAAATGCTTTTGGTAAAGTTTCAAAACGGTTGTACGGTGTAATCAGTTTAGCTTGAATGCGTGCGTCGGTCTTCTTACCTTTCGTTACTGATGGACATGTTCAACACATGTTCAACACGCAGCCGTTTATTAAAAACGCCGCTTATTAAAAACACTTTTGTTCGGTCCCAAGGTGTTTTTTATAAGCGGCGACTACTGTAATTGTATTGCAACCATAGCCTCCTCCAAAGATGGAATACAGCTGCCTATATGGTGGGGCGGTTGTGCACCGAATCTTCACATTTGGATGACAGTCACCTTCTGTGTACCAAGTGGCGAGTGTTAAACGTGGGTACGCTTAACAACAACTGTAGTAAATACACTCAATGCATGAGAAAACTGAGTGCATTTGGTATCTTTGGTTCCTGGTTGTGGAACTAACATGAACATAATTATCTTAGAGACACATGTGCGCACACACAGGCTCTGCGCAAGCACACACACGCATGCATGCAGGAAGGCAGGCAGACACACACACACACACACTGTGGGCACACATGCACAAATACAAATGCACAAATACACACACTTACTGTGCACACACGCGCACAGGGGGAAAAAGCCCAAACACACCGCCAAAGCCTGACAGTGGAATCGGTGCGACTTACCCAGCATGTGGTGTAGCCTTGTGGTGGCGGTGTCCCTGGTGTCTATCGTTCCCCTCCTGTACTTCTCCTTGCTCAGCCGTGGGTCGCTCAGGGCTTGCTGCAAAAATCAACATCAGTGGAGGTCAAACAAACCAATTTGAAATCATTCCACAATTAACGCCCTTTTTCACACGTGTGTATGTACAGTATGTTTCCCACACTATTTTCAACTGTTACTATACTCTGTTTGAGGCTCTTTGTACGGAATGACAGCAAACTGTTTGCACAGCTACCTGCCCAACTCTATGCAGTGGTGTTTGAACAGTTCAGTAAGATGCATTGTTCATTGCACGCAGTGTTTATGAACACTTTTAATTTTCGGTTTCTATTTCCCACTGAAAGGTTGCAGCATTGTACACATATGAACAGCCCTTCTTGTTCCGAGTGGGCAAACATGCACGCAGGCAACTGATGATGGAGTTATTCCTTTATGCTGTTTATAAGGTCCATCCGGTATACAAGGTGGTAGATCAGGGTTTGCGACTAATGTGTCCCATGCAAATTGCAATGGCAGTTGTAAGGCTTCTTTTTAAGCCTACTGTCTATATGATACTTACCGAGACAGTACTATTCTTGCACATTATCTATTATAGGCCGAAAAAATTGGACAAAACGCTGAGTGGGTACAATTATCTCCCATAACCATGCGCCACCGTGGATCCCAAGCACTGTCCGAGTGCTTCCCCCTTACAGGATGTAGGTGGCGCGTCCTCTTTCTTTATGAGCTGCAGACCCTCAAAAAGCCCATAACATATCAAGAGGGGAGGCGGGAGGGAAACTCTAATAGTACTGTCTCGGTAAGTATCATATAGACAGTAGGCTTAAAAAGAAGCCTTACAGTCAATATAACACTTACCTCGACAGTACTATTCTTGCACAGAATACCAGAGTGGTGTGAGGGTGATATGTAGAGTATTAAACTCCTTAATCAAAATCACTTAAATCCAAGGATTAAGATACCCAGGCAATTTTCGAACAGTACTACCGTAAAAGAAAATATACCCAAGAAACATACCTTAGACTGACGTGACCATGCTAGCAACCACTGCTGTGTGGTGAACTCAATGTCAAAGTCCAGGCCACTCAAAGCTTGAATACCACTGAGTCTACGGCAAGTGGCTAAAGCGATGAGGAACAATTAGTCTTAAAAATCAGCAACTTGATACTGATGCCTGCCAGGGGTTCAAACTCATTGCTACGCAGGAGTTTGAGGACCAGAAAGACATCCCCCTTGGGAAATGAAACCCGAGGTTTAGACACCGCTGCATTGCTAATACCCGAAAGGACATTAGCGATGAGGGAGGACCTGATCAAGTGTTCAGTTCTGCGACCAGTAGCGGCCGCAATCGTGGAAGCGATGGCAGATCTGTATCCAAGAAGAGTCTTAGAAGAAAGACTCTTCTTTTGATACACTTCCACCAGGAAGTTGGCCAAGTCCTGTGTTGAGGGATAAAGCGGCTTTATCCCCTTGGACAAGGCGAAGGTGGCCCAAGCTCTCCAGCGTAAGTCGTAGAGCTGATTAGTTGATCGCCTCTTAGCGTTCAAGGAAAACTCTACTGAACTCTTGTGCAATCCTAGTGCAAGCAGTTTGGAGCGCACAAGAGCCATGCGGTCAAGCACAGACTCTCTGGACGTGGATGAGGGAGGCATGATCGAGGCTGGAGCAGACCTCCCCCGTCCAGATCCAGAGGTAGAGGGTCTACGTGGGTGAGACCGCGAAGATCTGGAAACCACGGAGCTGTTGGCCAGTAAGGCGCGACCAAAATCAGTCTTGGTCGTTCCTGCAGATATTTTGCCAGCACCCTCGGAATCAGAGATGTCGGGGGATAGGCGTAAGCATCGAGGAGCCTCCACAAGAGAGTGAATGCGTCCAAGTGGAACGCATTCATGTCTCGAAAGGGGCTGACGTACCTGGGAAGCCGAGCGCTGAATCGAGTTACGAACAGATCGATCAGAGGACGGTCCCACCTTGCCCACAGACGCTGTAGAACGTTGTGAGCGATGGTCCATTCTGTGGAGAGAACCTGATCGCCCCGACTGAGAATGTCGGCCAGGGCGTTCAGTTTCCCCGGAACGAACTGGACTGACATCCGGACCTGATTGGTCTGGCACCAGAGCAGAATCTCCTCCGCCAACAGGGAGAGGGACCGAGAATTGGTGCCCCCCTGGTGGCGAAGGTAAGCTAAGCATGTGGTGTTGTTGTCCCCGTTGAAAATCAGAGGGGCCAAGGACAGGCCGAATGGGAGGGCCCGAAACTCGAACACCGTGCCCTCCCAAACGAACCGGAGCAGATGTCGGTACCCCGGGGCCACCAGGATGTGGAAGTAAGCATCCTGGAGGTCCCAGACATGGCCCAATCGTTTGGCCGGATGGCCAACCGGACCGACGAAGGGGTTTCCATCTTGAACTTGCACCTGTGAAGGTACAAGTTCAAGGTGGAGAGGTCCAACACCGGCCTGAACCGGCCGTCCTTTTTGGGGACGGTGAACAGGCGGGAGCAGAACCCCAGAGAAGGCTGAGAAAGGGGGTAGACCGCCTTCTTCTCGACCAACGAGTTCACCTCGTCCTGAAGAGCCTGCCATCTGGCAGGCTCTCGAGGAGGGGGGAACGTCCAAGGTAGAGCGGACAATGGAGGTTGTGACGACAGCGGTAGAGAAAACCCCGACCACACCACCCTCAAGAAAAACTGGTTGGAGACCAGTCTGCCCCACATGCCGCGGGCCCGAAAAAAGGGAACCGACGGACGAAAGAGGGGCAACTTGAGGGGGCGTCAACGTAGGGCCGGGACTCACTGAAAATTCTGCTGGTGGGCAGGCGCAGGCTTGCGACCACCCCCCCCTGGTGGTGCTGCTTCCCCTTATCTGTCTGAGCACCCTTCGTCTTGCTTGGGAACGCAACAGGCGCCTAAGAGGAGGAAGAAGGAGGCAGTGAAACTGGCTTCTTCTTCTTCTTCTGAGGCTGGGAGCTGGAGGTGACTGTAGCACTTCTCTTACTCCCCGCCGCCGTCGCCGAAGCAGCGAGGCCAACCATCAGAGAATCAGTGTTCCTCTGGCGTGTGGACTCCACCACAGAACGAACAGTGTCCGGATGAAAGAGGGAAGAAGGCTGAGGAAACGTGTTCCTCAGACTCTTCCTCATTTCCGGAGGCACTATAGAAGTAGGCAGAAAATGATCACGGAACAGGGCCAATAAAGTGGACCCGTGTTCCAATGGCCAATTCTGCCGCAGACGTCACGCACGATCGCACGGCATGCAAAGCCCGATCCACTCGAACCGTGTCAAGGACCCGAGTGGAATCGGACTCTGCCCGATCGGGAGGGTCCAACAGTGTGGACAGCGTGCTCATCCATGTCAAGGCCTGTGAATGGGCCTCGACTGTGGAAGAAACGGTGGCCTCAAGATTGTGGAACGAAGCAGAGCTCAGTTCCACCTTCTTGACCGAAGGCACCTCCCCAACGAACACATCACCGTCAGCCCCACCCTAAACACTCGAAGTCTGGAAAGGGAGAGTTCGAGAGTCAAAGGGAAAAGGGAGGGACGAAACAGATTGGACACGAGGAAACAGTGGAGGTGCGCCTCCCGAAGGAAAGCATGGCACTGAACCCGCGTCCTCCCGAGGAACATAGGTCGCGTTTGCACGTGAATCTGTACTCCTCAGGCGATGTGCCGCCGCTTCCACCGTGGCACTTAGACTAGGGTGGAACGCGAATTGCCGGCGGCCGGATCGTTCATAAAACGAGCCGCCGGCAGACGCGGCGTGAGCCTCCCGCGCCCGGGCCGAAGCGGACTCAAAGGACGAGAGGGCGTCTCAGGGAAGGACGTCCTGAAACTGTTCAAACGTCCTTCTAGCTGTGCGAGGACGAGCCTCCTGCCTCTCGTCCTCAGACCCCGGGTCCACGTCCTGTGTGTCAACACTAGACGACAGACGCTTAAGAGAGGCATCCGTGACGTCAAGACGCCGCGTGATGTCTGTCATGTACTGTTGGAAAGTACGAAGCATAGCTTCGGAAGTTCCATCAGAAACCGGCAAGGGTAGAGGTTCAGTGTTAACCTCAGGGCGACCCTGATCCTCCTCCCTATCGTCCTCCGACTCACTCTCCTCTTCACTTCCCGACAACTCCTCAAAAGCAGGAGTGTAGGGAGCTTGAGGGGGAAGAGCCGAAAGCGATGAAGCAGGCTGTGAAGAAACGCCCACAGAAGCAAGAGGCCGCGAAGACCCCTGCCCCAAAGACGAAACGTCTCCAGCAGCCGAAGGGGGAGAAAAACAACAACCCTGCGACTGTTGGGTCAGCCCAGCCAACGAACCCCCGCCATTTATAGACTGAACAGGAACCCATCGGGTCTGATCAGAAAAGAAATGGTCCGGTCCGGTCGGGGGTGCCGATCCGGTCCGGTAGGGTGGTCCGGTCCGGTGCCGTACCATCCGGAGGTCCCGTTCAGCACCGAACCATCGTACCCACAGAAGTGTTCGGGTGGCTCGGTCCGGACGTGGACACACCGTACCATCCGGACCCGTAGGTCCGGTGGTCCGGTATGGTCCGGTTCGGTGCCAGACCATCCAGACCAACAGAGGTGGTCGGGTGGTCCCGCACCGGACCATCCGGACCCGTAGGTCCGGACCCGTAGGTCCGGTACCATCCGGTGCCAGACCATCCGGACCAACAGAGGTGGTCGGGTGGTCCGGTCCGGACCGGACCACCGGTCCAGCACCGGACCATCCGGACCCGTAGGTCCGGTCCGGCACCATCCGGAGGTCCCGTTCGGCACCGAACCACCCGTACCCACAGAAGTGTTCGGGTGGCTCGGTCCGGACGTGGACATACCGTACCATCCGGACCCGTAGGTCCGGTTCGGTGCCAGACCATCCGGACCAACAGAGGTGGTCGGGTGGTCCGGACCGATCCGGTAGGGTGGTCCGGTGTTCCGGTCCTGTGGTCCGGTCCCATACCATCCGGAGGTCCCGTACGGCACCGAACCATCCGTACCCACTGAAGTGTTCGGTCCGGACGTGGACCTACCGTACCATCCGGACCCGTAGGTCCGGTGGTCCGGTATGGTCCGGTTCGGTGACAGACCATCCGGACCAACACAGGTGGTCGGGTGGTCCGGTACCGGACCATCCGAACCCGTAGATTCGGTCCGGTCCCGTACCATCCGGAGGTCCCGTTCGGTACCGAACCATCCGTACCCACAGAAGTGTTCGGGTGGCTCGGTCCGGACGTGGACATACCGTACCATCCGGACCCGTAGGTCCGGCATGGTCCGGTTCGGTGCCAGACCACCCGGACCAACAGAGGTGGTCGAGTGGTCCGGTCCCGACCGGACCACTGGTCCGGTACCGTACCCTCCGGACCCGTAGGTCCGGTGTGTTCCGGTTCGGTGCCAGACCACCCAGACCAACAGAGGTGGTCGGGTGGTCCGGTCCCGACCGAAACACTGGTCCCGTACCGTACCATCCGGACCCGTAGGTCCGGGGGGTCCGGCAAGGGCCAGAGGTACTGTCCCGCACCGGACCCTAAGGTCCGGTACGGTCCCGTACCATGGGTCCCGTCCGGACCAAACCCGGAGGTCAAGTCCAGTCGGGACCCGTGGGTCCGGTTCGATCCCGACCCGTAAGCCTGGAACGTTCCGGACCCTTGGTCCGGACCATCCGTCACCCGAACACCAGACGCTAAGGAATGGCGTGGGGTCAAGACGGTCCGGTCGGAGGTGTCGGTCTGAGCAACAGAAACAATGTTCCCGTCGCCCTGACCATTCGACAGAAGTACCACGTTCTGTCGAACACCTCCACGTCCAGTAACTAGTCGGCCGGAGCGTTTCAAGAGGGACAGCCACCAGTCACACGGACGTCAGAGGGAACCGTAGTAGCAGTGGTCGTAGGCACGAAGCCTGAAACCCCTGCCCCCACAGGACCGCCCTGAACGGGGTCAATTCGCATCCCAACCCCAGCGGGGAGGGAATTCAGAGACCCCGTCATCTCCTCCGATCTCCCCCCCCAGGAGGCCGAAACTACTGTCAAAACAGCAGCAGACGACCCAGCGAGGGAGTTCAGAGGAGGACCCGTGTCCCTCCTGGCTTCCACAGCGGTGGAAACCGAGGAGGGCACAGGAGAGGCACCGGAAAAGGAAGATTTTAATGCCAACTGCACCCGGTGTTCCCAGGCGGTCACCCATCCAAGTACTAACCGGGCCCGACGTTGCTTAACTTCGGTGGTCGGACGAGAACCGGTGTTTTCAACGTGGTATGGCCGTTGGCTGTCAAAACCTGAGTCTCTCCAGTAGCCCCTAGATCGGATTCACCAACCCCCAAAGAGGGTTGGGAATCGACCTGCCCCCGGATTCGAGCCAGGGGGGAGAAGGAAACCTTCCCCCCAGGCTTGAAACCGGGAGGAGCTGAAGCCTGAGACTGAGGGCCGGACAACGGCGTCGAAGGGGGGGAAGCCTGTTCCACTGAAGGAGAAGGAGAAAGAAGCTTTTTCTTTCCCTTCGACCTTCCCCGAACCTTCGACGGCGCAGCCCCGCCCGAAGTCCCAGGCTCAAGCCCAGCCTGTTTGAGCAAGCTCGCATTGAGCTTGCTCAAACAGGCTTTCTCCGCCCTCCCTCGCCGCAAACGCAAAGCGTTTGGGGAGGGAGAGTCGGAGCGCCGAAAGATCCCCTTCTCCGTGCGTAAAACATGACGCTGGGCGCCCGGAGAAGGGTTGCCCCCGGCAGACTCTGGTTCCGTAGAACCAGAGCCCAAAACAGGACGAGACATCCTACCTCGCCCTGTACGTACCCTTAAAGACCGAGAATTAACAAAATTCAAAGAAAATTTAGGTCAATACTCAAGTGAATGAGGCGAAACGAGAAGCAGACGACCGGTCACCACGAAGTAGGACGGGAGGCACGCCGAGTCCGCCACACAAAAACGGAGGCACAAGTTGAAGGAAACACAACGTAGCCTCAAGCCAGAAGTGGAATAACACACAATAATCCAACAGGTGATAGTCCACACAGAAAAGGAGCCTCTTAGTCCAAAATAATCCGGGAGCGTAGCAGAAACACAGCCGGTCTGACACGCGCGAAAAAAGAAAGAGGACGCGCCACCTACATCCTGTAAGGGGGAAGCACTCGGACAGTGCTTGGGATCCACGGTGGCGCATGGTTATGGGAGATAATTGTACCCACTCAGCGTTTTGTCCAATTTTTTCGGCCTATAATAGATAATGTGCAAGAATAGTACTGTCGAGGTAAGTGTTATATTGACAGGGTGGATTTATAGATCTATTACGGCCTTCATAATTGTACCTAAATCGACAGATTTTCATATTTTATTTGTTCCAGACACACAACAGAACATAGACACAAAATGAACACAAATACCACCCTACATATACTGATTACGCAAGATAACCCTATCTACTGATTACAAAACACATACCGTATTTGACGGACTACAAGCCGCAACTTTTTTTCAACAAAAATCGCATTGCGGCTTTTAAAAAGATGCGGCTAAAACGTTACCTAAACTTGAATAGCATTCACCTAATGGAAGTCGCCGCGGATTTTCATTTCGCTCGATTAGCGATTACCGGTACTTTATTAGCTCCCTACTCAAGACTCAGCGCTTTTCTCTTTCTTTCGCGAATCTTCGTTTGTCAACAAGTCGTCGTGACAAGATAGCGTACAGAGAAACACCGGATGTATCAGGATTTCGCGCGCGAGATTTTTCTTTTTTTTGTGTCTTGCGATAGTTGGAGGAGCGAGAGCCGCCATGTTGTGTTTTCGTCTGCTCGACATGTGCGCCAAAGTCGTAAATCATCCAAAAAAAGCTTTTTCCGGGCGGGACTACATGTGTGTGTTGGTTACAAATTGTGTGTGCGATATTTTTCTTCAAACTTTTTCACTTTTCTTCTTTGTTTCACTTGTTTATTCTCGGAGCCGATTTCGCCAAATACCGTACTTTCGTTTGCCTGGTTGTTTTGATTGATTGACACGATCTGATTATATTTTTTTCGACGGCGGCTAATATAGTGAAGCGGCCTGTACGTGGCTCGTCCCAATTTTTTTGTTAAAAGTCGGGGGTGCGGCTTATAAAACGGTGCAACTTGTAATCCGTCAAATACGGTACACACACACTTACACAGATATTTGCACCCACATCCACAAATGCTCACAGTCGCACATACAAACACCCAATCTCTCACCATGCGTGTGTGGTGCTGGGTCAGCCTGTCTTGCAGCGTTTGTTGTGCAGCGGTCAAGAGTCTGTTTACATCACGATGGTTCCTGGCCTCAATCTCGTACGCCATGGTCAGAAATTCGTTTCTGGCTCGTTGATCCACCAAATATTTGATCACCTGCAGGACAGCGGTTTCTATTAACTTGATTTCTCCATGTCACTATTACACTCAAAATAATAACTAACTAACATGATGACATAATCTCAAGGGAGACATACAAGTGTTACGTTTAAAATGTCAATTTCCATATTTTTTTTTTTTTAAAGGACTGAAGAAAGCGGCAAAGACATGGTACTGTACATCTTAATGAGATTCACAACAGTGGCTTCTAATTCACTACTACTTTTACACAACATTTGAGCCGAACTGAACGCCCCATTTAAAAAATTCTTATTGCAGTTTGAAATCTACAAACAAAGTGAGTCTAAGTTAAACTGGCTGATGCCTTTACTGTGAAATAATTTCAGCTACAGTGCTATCTGCGATGAAAGGACACCCTTGAAACCATCAACAAGTGTACCTATATTGCAGGTGGCCTGTCATAACAAGTATATTTTGGTCAAAATGATAGACAAAGGGATTGGGACGTGTCATCTCATCAAGAGGGCTATAAATAGCAAGTACAGGTGACCAAAAAAAATGCAACCCACAAAATTGTCAAACCTTGTTATGTTGAGTCGATCCCCGAATTTGGAAATATTTTCTGAAAGTGCACAAAAGTCAGATCATTTTACTTACAAACCTGCCACTTTGTGGACAGGTTATGCATAAGTTGAAGTTAATGTGCACCAAATATGAAGTCATTCAGCCAATAGATGTAGAAGTTTTTAGCAATTTTGGGGGGTTGCATTTTTGGGGGGGTCACTTTGTATCACTGCACATCAAACTGCATACCTGGTCTTGGTTAGCAGTAAAATAGTCTTGGCGTGCCAGCTTGAGACGATAGTCCCCAGTGAGAATACTGGTTCCTTGCAGAGTTCCCAGTTCTCTCACTAGTGCCGCAAGTTCACCCTCGGCCAGTTCCCGCAGCTCTGCGCCTGTCACTGAAAGTGTGACCTTCACCTCTTGTACCTGCCCACTATGATGGACACAAAGAGATTAGCAAAGAAACTGTATTCGTTGACACAACAATGGTGCTAAATACCAACACTTGAATCCTTTGTTCTTTTCTAGAGGGGTAAGATGAAAAAGACAGAAGCACAGAAAAACAACAACCTACTGGGAAACGCTTCAAATGAAAAGAGTACAAACACGAGGCCATAAGCAGTCCTTACCCCCCCCCCCCCCCCCTACACACACAAAGCTTAAAACAATAACAGGAATAGAAGACATGCACACAGGTGCACATGGATGCACACACTCACACACACCAAACAAATCCAGGCATGCATAAAAACTTGCACACACACATTGACACACATTCCCTCTCTCTCCCACGGTTATGAATGTCACCTTAAATCTTGAAGGTTTGTTGGGAATTGACCGTTCTGCAATTTACGTAGAATGTCATCAGCAACTTGACTGACATTAACAGCACACTTGTATTCTGCCAGTGCGTTGATACGTTCACCCTCGCTCTTAGAAAACCTGCCAACAAAACAAAATCCAGCCTGTGACTGACAATATACAAATCATTTGCATTTCAACCCTGAATTAAATCTCTGATGCAGTTCCACCACTTTAAGTAAATCATATTAAACTTTTCGTTCTATAGTTACTCAAACCACCCAAATGCTCTGAGCTTTGAATTTTTGAATGATAAACCAAATAAACAAGGTATATATACAATGAAAAATATAGACAAGTGAAATGGAACAAGAACAAAATGGACAAGAAGACATACAGTCGAACCCACTTAAAACGAACACGCTAGTTACGAATTTTGACTTATAACGTATTAGTTTTAAGTTCCCAACTGAATACCTCTTTCTTCATGCTTAAAAAAAATGCTTAAAACGAATTCTTTGTAACGAATTTATGCTTATAACGAGCACTTTTTGGATTCCCAAGCATGCATAACTCACACTTATGACGAAATCTTTAAACTCGTCCCGAGATCGACATATCATGGGAATTTGAGAAGTTTGAATACATGTGTCAAAGTCTTCCCTTGCGTCGACTGCTTGAACCATTGCTCAACCGATCACTGAATAAAGTTAAACTGATTACACTGTACTCACAAAACAATTTCAAATTTAGAATCAAAGTGATTGATAGCTCAGACACTGAACATGAATGACTGACTGACGTTTATTTCCTTCGCGAATACCAAAAACGAAACATCAATGTTTTGAACGGACGCCATTGCCAAAAAATATAGATGCCAGAGTGGTTTCCCTTGGACAAGGGAAACCACACTCTCAACGTTTGCGTTCGCCGGTTCGCGATAGTTTATCAGTCAGTCAGTGCTATCGATTTGGATTTGAACATCATGTTGCAACAAAACAAAAAAAACTAAATTGGCCAAGGTTTGCTACCCGTCGCCAAGGTAAGTGATTCCGGACAAATGATAGGAACACCGCGAATGTGGACAGTGTCAGTGTGTGCGTGTGTGTGACCAAAAACGTAACAACTGGATGAAACATCTGTGTGCTCACTCTCACTCAAACTCAACAATCATCACTCAACATGAGACACACATGAACATGTAACTGAATATGTCACTTTATTGTCTAAACGTGAAGCAGCATGAAAGTTGCGAAAGAAACAAATTGAAACACCATAAAATGTACAAGACTTAAAAAAAAAAAAATAAATAAACAAAATAAAAAATCAATCAATTTTCTTAATACGAATTTTGGTTAAGACGAACTTTTTTTCCGATCCCCAGTGATTCGTCTTAAGCGAGTTCGACTGTATATCAAAATTGGATTTCTGAATCAAAGATTTCAAATGTAATAAAGCCAACAAATGTACATTTCAATCAGTGAGTCAAAACGTGACAGGCTACTTACACTGTCTGCAGCCTGCTGAGTTCCTCGCAGTCCTGAAGAAAGGCTTGCTCTGATGGGCCCTTGACCAGTAACGAAGTGGGGTCGCTGACCTCCAACAGTTGGTAACGAGACAGCTCTCCTCCCGCAATGTCAGCTATACCCTGTGTAAAAAAATATCTTGTGAGTCTGCTGAAATGTTATTCCTAGAATCACGAAGCATGCAAAATGGAGCCGTTTTAGCTTCTTGTTGTTGTGTATTATAAGACAGTTTTACCCGCCTTTGTCTCAGTCTAACACTTTTTGTTTTGAGTAACCCTTGTGGGATTATCCGTTGTGAAAGGGTGCGTCCCTTTACCCTGTTTTGAGCCCCCACTGGCCAATCATGTTTTCGCGTTTCTATAACCCACCGCACTCTGACATGAGTTACAGAATATTTTTGGTACACACTTGGTTTTGGGCTTGCATGTTGGGCTTGCATGTACACACAAAGGGAGATAAGGCACTGGCAGGTCTGCACGTAAGTTGACCCGGGAGATCATAAAAATCTCCACCCTTTAACCCACCAGATGCGAACGTGATACGAACACTCAACCTTCCGCACAGACGGCTGGCGTCTTATCCACTAAGCCATTGCGCCCGTCTAAACAAGCTGATAAAGCTTTGTCTGACGGGCGCTGTGGCGGGGTGGTAAGAGGTTGGCCTCTTAATCGGAAGGTCGAGGGTTCGAATCCCGGCCGCGGCCACCTGGTGGGTTAAGTGTGGAGATTTTTCCGATCTCCCAGGTCAACTTATGTGCAGACATGCTAGTGGCTTATCCCCCTTCGTGAGTACACGCAAGCACAAGACCAAGTGCGCACGAAAAAGAGCCTGTAATCCATGTCAGAGTTCGGTGGGTTATAGAAACACGAAAATACCCAGCATGCTTCCTCCGAAAGCGGCGTATGGCTGCCTAAATGGCGGGGTAAAAACGGTCATACACGTAAAATTCCACTCGTGCAAAAACACGAGTGTACGTGGGAGTCTAAGCCCATGAACGAAGAAGAAGAAGAAGCTTTGTCTTGTTGTTGGTAGCCTTTCACCAAATCTGAAACTGTATTCTTTTGTGTGTTACGATTCCTTTACCAGACCTTTCACCCCATTTTGGAACCCCCATCAACCAACCAGCAAGTCTCCTTGGGTTGTTTGGTTTGTGTGTTTAAGACTGTTTCACCAGCCTTTCGCCAGGTCTCAAATTGGTTTTTTTGTTGTTGAGTGGATTCCGAGACCTATGCCTTATTTTTTTGGCCCAATCAGCTATTAAAGGATGCATCCCTGTCACTCTCTGCACCGGCAAATCAGATCTTTTAATTAAAAATTTTAGTAATAAATTTTCATTTGATTAATATACTTACCCAACTCACATATAGCAATTAACCCATAGTTCAGTGCTGATACCGCTGTACGCGTCCCCTTAGCAACAAGGAAGACGCCTCTAAAAAAGAGTGACCGAGACCCGTAAGGGTATCCAGGCCAGCCCGTAAGGGAGGCTGCCTTCCATATGCGCGCGCATATGCCGCCATCTTGTCATTCTACACGAAGCCCAACTCACTACTTTTTTAGACCCCCATACCCCCCACAGCGGGGAGGCGGGAGGGAATAAACGATGTGAGTTGGGTAAGTATATTAATCAAATGAAAATTTATTACTAAAATTTTTAATTAAATTACATATCTTACCCAACTCACATATAGCAGATTGCTACTATAGGAGGAGGGTACTTACCAACTTAAGACCGCAGGACCTGCCCTGCAGCCACGAGAGCCGGCAAAGCCGCACTGCCATCTTGCCGCCTTGCAGCAATGTCTCTCAAATAAAAATTGATGAACACGTCCTCAGATTTCCAATAAGCCGCCGCCAGGACCTCTGATAGGCGCCCTGAGCTAAGCACGGCCACAGAAGACGCCCAAGCCCTCGCTTCGTGCGTCCTGGCTGACGTAAGAGGAAGCACCGCCCTGACCTCGCCAGACTGGCGTTGCCACCATCCATACGCTTGCTTAATGGTCAGTGAAACCCATTTAGTCAAGGTGACCTTCGAGATATCCTTCGCTCGCACAGTGTTGAGGGATATAAACAATAATTTCTGAGTTTCCGAGCGAATCGGCGAAGACCTAGACAGGTAGCTGCTTAACGCCCTGACAGGACAATTTGACAGATCGGGGTCTCCAGGAGCGAGTATATCGCTCAAGGGTGGAATACGAATGCAAGGCGAAGCCTGACTGGGCTTTTGATTTTTAGCGAGAAAATTAGACGTAAATCTCAAAGAGTAGGAGCCATCCCTCTCCAGGGAAATATCTTTAGCGAGACCAGAAAGTGCGTGCACCTCGCTACCCCTCCTAGCCGTGGCAAGCAAGACCAAAAACAGAGTTTTTCTCGTCAAATTAGGTAAACTAGCCAACCGGAGAGGCTCAAAGTCCTCCGATGCAAGGAAACGGAGAACCACAAACAGATCCCAGGCAGGGAGCTGTGATCTTGAGAGAGCTGCGTCAAGGGCAGCTCCCTTAAGCACGCTTGAAATGACACCGTCAAGATTGATCTTGCGACCGAGCTGTCTAAGAGTGGAAGAAATCGCAGACCTTCTAACTCGCAGTGAAGAAGGAGAGACCCCCCTACTAGCCAACCAAGAGAGGTGGTTGGCTACCTCCATGGACCTTGGGGAAAGATGTTGAACCTTATTCTCAGAGCACCACTTGGCCCATGCAGCCCAATGAGAAGAGTAAACGGAGCTAGTTGAGTCTCTGTGTGCTTTCTGTACCAGTTTCAAAGTTGTGGCCGAGGCCCCGGCACGACGCAGAGCGATTCTGACAGAATCCAGCCGTGAAGCTGCAACGCTTGCGGATTCTCGTGCGGGACCCCTGACCTGGGCTGTAACAGGTCGCCCCTTCGAACGCCTAGAGGAATGGGTGGGCGCACTGCCAGCCGCAGAAGGTCCGGATACCAGTGCTGGCTGGGCCAAAGAGGAGCAACCAGCACCAGCGCTGGCTTTTCCAGATCCACTTTTCTTACTACCTTCCCTAGCAGGCAAAACGGAGGAAAAGCGTAAGCCTGCAGATTTGACCAATCCAGATCCAACGCGTTCACCGCCCACGCCAGAGGGTCCGGGAACGGTGAGACGAAAAGGGGAAGCCTGGTGGAGAATCTCGTTGCAAACAGATCTATGCAAGGCTTGTCTACTTGAACCCAAAGGCGGTCCAACGCCTGGTGGGAGAGGGTCCATTCTGAGTGCAGAACCTTGTCCCCCCGACTGAGGGCATCCGCCAAAACATTGAGCGTGCCCTTCAGGTACTTCGCTGAGAGAAGTATGTTGTGCGAGCTGCACCAAACCAACAGACGGCAAGCGCTCTCCGACAGCTTCTGCGAGCGTGTGCCCCCCTGCCGATTTATGTAAGCGGCCACAGTCGTATTGTCCGTGTGGACTTGAACATGACTGCCCCCCAGAAGCGGCAGGAAAGCCTGTAAACCCAGAGACACAGCCTCCAGCTCCAGCACGTTTATGTGCTGTGGAGCTAGGGAGAGATCCCACAGACCTGAGGCTGTCTGATCGGCCAGATGAGCACCCCAGCCTGTCATGGATGCATCTGTAACAAGAATGTTCTCCGGCGCCGGAGGAACGATCGGAACACCCTGAGAGACCCAGGGGAGCAGCCAAACACTTGTAGTGTTGCTGAACCAACTCCCCAGTCCTATGCGAACATTCCAGCCCTGAGAGGCTTGGTCCCACTGCCTCCTCAAAGCCGCCTGAAACGGCCTCTTGTGGACCCTGCCTAGAGGCACAAGGGGAGCCATCGATTCCATCTGCCCCAGTAGGGAGGACAACTCCCGGGCCGTGGACACACTCTTTCCTTTCAACGAGCGAACCAAGTTCTGAAGCTTGTCCACCCTCTTTTGAGAGGGACGGACTAACCACTCCACCGTATCGAAATCCATGCCCAGGTAAGTGAAGCGTTGGGATGGTTCTAACTCTGACTTCCCTAGATTGACTGTAAAGCCCAGCTGAGCCGCCAGGTCGAGAACCCTCGCAGTCTGAGTTCTGCACATGTACTGGTCCTGCTGCAGATTCAACCAATCGTCTAAATACGCCCGTAGGCGTACCCCCTCTTGTCTGACAAGGGAGCAAAGCTGGCGAACGACCAGCGTGAAGATCCAGGGGGCCAGGGAAAGCCCGAAGGGGAGTGCCCGAAATTGAAACACTTTCTCGCCCCACAGAAAGCGCAGCCATTTCCTGTCTTGAACATGCATGAGCACATGGAAATATGCGTCGGTGAGATCCACCGACGTGGCCCAATCTCCCGGACGCAGAGCTTCCCTTACAGAGAGAGGAGTCTCCATGACAAACTTGACTACCCGTAGGTAATTGTTCAGGGTGGACAGGTCCAAAACAGGCCTCCATGCCCCTGAGGCTTTGGGCACCACGAACAGCCTGCCGTAAAAGCCGAGGGACTCTCGATCTCGAACTTCCTCTATCGCACCCTTCAGGAGTAGGGAAGCCACCTCCGCATGAACGGCTGACTTGGCTTCCGGGTCCACGGGATATCTGAAAGGCGGAGGTATCCTGGACAGAGGTGCCTTCCCCTCTGCCCAGAGGAGACGGAATCCCGAACGCACTATTCCCAAAATCCACCGGCTGGACACCAGGCGTGTCCAGGCGGCCAAGGCCCTGGAGGGGCCACCCGCCGCCACCACGGCGGGGGTTACTGGGAATAGTGGCTCGGGAGACCCTCATTGGGGGTGAGGCTTGTGCCCCGACCCCCGAGAACCCCCAAAGGAGCCTCTCTTCTGGTAAGGCGCGCCTCGCCCCCTACCCCGAAAAGAGGTGGACTGATTTTGCATCTTGCCCCCCCCAGACGAAGAAGGCTGAGCCTTACTCTGGGAGGTAGGCTTGCTCTGAACCTTCTGAAAGCCGTGGTGAGCAATCCTTGCAATAGCCAGATCCCTAGCGTCCTGGGTTTCCTTCTGCAAAGCGTCCAAAGAGGAAGTACCCAGCAGCGACCCTTCCGTAAACGGGGATACCTTAAGTCTGTCAATGGTACCCCTGTCTCGGATCTTTGAACCCGCCAAAAAGGCAGTTCTGCGGGAATGTACAGCATGCCCGTAAAGCCTGGCTGCCAAGCTCAATTGTTCCTGAGAGACCTTGGCAAGCGTCGCCAACAGAGTTGTCACATCCTCCTGGGAGGCGTCGTAACGGAACTCAAACGGGTCTAACGATGAAGCGATAGACCTAGACAAAGAGCGTTGGAGAGAACTAGAGACGGAACCCAACTCGAGCAGAGATCTACCCGTCTCCTCCAAAGCCTGAAGAGCAGACTCCGTGTAAGGGACTGTTCTATCCCTGGCATACCCGTCCTCCCGCAGAGAAAGCAGTTCCGGAGTCACCGGTAGAACTGATCTCGGCAAAGCGAAAGAGTCAAGTAGAGCGACGGGACGAACCGACAGTTTAGAGCTCTTTGAGAGCGCAGAACAAGGAACGTGTTGACCCGCTTTAGCCAACCAGGGGCCCACCACCTCCGGCGCCTCCCCATGCTGTGACAACAGCGGAAAGGCATCGGACATAGCTCGACCTTTCGCAAAAACCTTCGACATCTCGACCGCCACAGAGGGGGACTCCCGGAATCGGAACGAACTTTTCGGTTCCTTAGCACTCCTGAAATCCCCTAAGGCAGAAGGAGGATGGACAAACTGAGATTTGTTCACCGCCACCTCCTCCTCGAGATATTTCGAAGCCACTCCAGCCGCCAGAGCCACCGCATCTGGCAGCTGCCGTGGCAAAAAGAATCCAGCACCTTCAGCCTGAGAGGCGGCACCGTCATCCAGGTAGCCTTCGTGCCCTTCCGTGCACTCCGGAGACTGGTCCCCGTACTGACTAACAGAGTCAAGTCCAGAGCCAGCCATACTACCACCAACTTCCTGCCCCCTGGGCGGAAGCAGATGCCCTTCAACCTGACTACGGTCGGGAAGAATAGGAACATCTGTTCGCTTGTCAGGGCCCTTAGCACCCACTGACACCCCGACTAAGCGGTGGATATCAGCCGATGTTTCAGAACTTTCACCTGGGATGAGACCCAAGGCTACTCCCTCAAGACAACGCTCACGTGGAGTGCACATACCTTGTGAAGAAGAACGGACACCGGCCGGAGACCCCACGGGAGCCTGAGAGATCCCATCCTGAGACGCATGCACGTCCGCCCTCGTAACAGTAGCAGAGGGAGGCAAACGCACACTGGCCAGCGACGACGTACCCCCGACACCTGCCGGCAGCGCACGTATCTCCGCCTTAGTTGACGAAACTTCAGCCGCTAAGGCCGAAACCTGAGAGCTTAATGTCAAAAGCAAAGAAGCAAAATCCGCAGATGCAAGCCCAGAACCTACAGGCGAGACATCCCCTACAACATGCTTAACCCCGAGCAAGGGCTTCTCCGTAGGTTTAGCAGACGAACCGGAAACTCCGGGCACGCCAACAACAACATCACTACATTTTTTGGATTCTGAACCCGAAAGAGACACGGGCGTATCGCCGTGCGTTTTAGAACTTCTAGAACTTCTAGAACTTTTCTTAACAGGAGAGGGCGAAGCAGCTACATGTTTAGATGTTGACCTCTTCCCGTCCGCATTGTCGGCCATGATGAAAACAACTCACAAACAAATTTGGAAAAAATTTTGTAAGTCCGAAAACAAGCCAACAATGCCGCCAAAATTCAGGTAAAAAATGGAAAGATCTCACCTCAACAGCAAATGCGAAGTCCGGAGACAAGAAGACACCAAGGGGAACACAAACCAGGTCTGGAAGACCAAGCAAGTAGGCTGAAAGCACAGCCGGAGCGTACCAAACACGACCAGCTCCACTGAGCGCTGAGAGTAGAATGACAAGATGGCGGCATATGCGCGCGCATATGGAAGGCAGCCTCCCTTACGGGCTGGCCTGGATACCCTTACGGGTCTCGGTCACTCTTTTTTAGAGGCGTCTTCCTTGTTGCTAAGGGGACGCGTACAGCGGTATCAGCACTGAACTATGGGTTAATTGCTATATGTGAGTTGGGTAAGATATGTAATTTAATGAGTATTCACACTCCACAAAAGTTTAATTCTGATGGATAAAAGTCATGCAAGAACAAAGATATTACAAACAAAAGTAATTTAAAATGTAGGTCTATAGTACGAACACACACATTTTCTGTTTGCAAGGCGCCCCTGCTGTGTCATGTATGTGACAGGAAGACCATCACCCTTCACAGCAGGCTCTCGAGCTATTTATTGCTCGACATTTCTTCTACGTCGCCGACACCTGTGAATTGTAGAGTTCTGTTTGTGATAGGGTCCGGCTGATGCTGTCTCCTTGTATGCTCTTGGGAACCTTAGCGTACCAATAGCAGTTTTTGTAGGGCTAAGAAATTAGCTCTAAAAATCTCAATCCGGTTTGAATGGCTTTGCCTCCAAAGGTGATTGTTGTGCGTCGGGCACTTGGATACATGTACAAAGAACTCACCTCAAAGAAGAGTTTCTTGGTGAAGCTGGTGAGTTCTCTGGAGTAGTTCTCCTCCACCCTGTGGAACTGATCCAGTCTGAGCTGGGACAGAAAAGCCTTGTCATCACCCCCTCGCTCCGAATCGGACGGACTGTCATCATGATACAGGCTGCAAAGCCGCTGCACGCTTTCCGCAAGACGCTGTAGACTGGCATTGCTCTGAAAACATATCACAATAATTACTTCCACTTGATATGTAGAAAGTGCAGTCCATGTTTATTATAATAATTGTAATCTTTTGGGGCAAAATTTATCATATTACAATCTGTTTTTCAGAAATTGAAAGCATTCTTGATTCTTCACTGTACACATTTTGATTTACATAATGAACTTACATGCAATTAACCCCAATCCCACCCACCCACCCATTCTGTTTCCATTTCATCCCTTTTTCAAGCATGGAGCATATCAACAGACAAGATGCATATCATCTGTGATATCGTGGGACGTCGTAAGTGACTTGGCGCCAAGAGTCACTTGCAAGGTCCCACGATTTCATCGACAATTTATTACTTATATATATTCTCAATATTTCTCAAAAGTTATGTCCCAATAATGATATAAAATTGAAGCTGACCTCTGCATTAGCTCTGTGACATTTCTCCAGGCTGTGACGGTAATCCTGTTTTTTGGTCGTCTCAACATCAGACAACTTGGACAGTCTGTGTGCCAGCCCTGAGTGGTGCATACTGAAAGCAAAACAACATGACATTACACTACAATTAAGTCTTTATGGCATCCTGTTTCTTGGCAGTCTCAACATCAGACAGCTTGGAGAGTCTTAGTGCCAGCCCTGTGTGGTGCATACTGAAAGCAAAACAACGTGAGATTGCACTACAATTAAGTCTTTGTGGCATCCAACTTCCAAGCAAGAAAGAAAGAAAAAATGCAAGGGAATAGGAAAGGAGGCGATGGACAATAAAGAGAAACTCATAAAGCAAGGATGAAACTGAAAGCAATGAAAAAAAAAAAAGGGAAGGCATCGCAGAAAGGGTGATTCCTCACTGGAACAGTCTGCCAGAAACAGTTGTGACAGCACCATCAGTGAACAGTTTCAAAGGAAGGCTGGACAATTTCTGGGCAGACAGACCAGAGAAATTCTCGCCAACGTGCTACCAATAACCGCCCGTGCATGCCACCAAAAAAGTGTTATTGGAGTACTATTCGACAGGATCGATGAACAGGCCTAAGGCTTTAAACATCGCAAGTTCAAGTTCAAGTTCAAGGAAGGAGGAAAGAAAAAAAGATGCAAGTAAGGAATAAAAAAATAAAGGAAACAAAGAAAAACTTGAAGATGCACAATACTGACTAAAGCAGATTTATACAGACTAAACCAGTGTAGTTACAGTGATTCACTGTCATATATATATATCCCATATGGGTCAATGGACAATAGTTATCAATGAAAGTCTCACCTGAGAGTGTTTCTGGTCTTGACCATCTGTTCTTTCTTCTTCACGTGTCTCTCCAGATCCTCCTTCTTCTCTTCCACTTCTTCTCTGCAATAAAAAGTAAAACATACATTCAAAAACTTGCAAACAAACAGGTGGATAAACAAAAACAGTATATTCTTCTTCATTCACTACACGGGGACAGCAATCATTTGCATGTATGATGTGGTCCTCTAGACACTTGTCAATCTGAGTAAATTGTATATATACTTTGGCCTTAAATCAAAGTGTTTCCCTTCACAGATATCCTCTTGGGGTTGTCAGATGAGGGTAGTCTCCCATGCCAACAGAAGCTACCATTCAGAGAATGGTTTGCTTCTTAGTTGGATACCATGGGTTGACAACTCTCGCCATCAGTACCACCTGACCACTGATGAGACACAATAGTGTCGAAACACGTGTCTGGTCTAGGTACAAATACAATGGTCCTCCTCAGGACTAGATTACCTTGCGATACGTCCCCCACAAAGGGACTTTGCTCTGTAAATCTCGGTCCCCCTTGAGGAGGGTCTGATGCTCCCAATAGGCTGTCTGTGAAGGGATACTTACTTCTCTCTCTATCTCTGCTAAGAGATTTTAACAAATCTCGGAAGAAAGTCTCTGCTGACTTTCAATTGTTTCTTTCACAATTTCTGATGTTTTATATATATATATATATATATATACTGGTAGTGTTCAGACCTGGGAACCCCTGTTTTGCACTTGGAGTATTTTCAAACAAACTTGGTGTATTCTTAGAACAAGAAGGGCAAAGACCATACGACTCACATGCTTGACCTTGACCTTTACATGACCTTGACCTTTACATGACCTTGACCTTCGGGGTCAAGGTCAAATAACTAAACCTAGCAATGACATCATACACTAAGAACTGCTTTACACATTTTTCCTACCAAAATACATGTGACCTTGACCCAAGGTCAAGGTCATCCAAGGTCATGCAACACAAAGCTGTTAATTCAAGACATAGGAAGTACAATGGTGCTTATTGGCTCTTTCTACCATGAGATATGGTCACTTTTAGTGGTTCACTACCTTATTTTGGTCACATTTCATAAGGGTCAAAGTGACCTTGACCTTGATCATATGTGACCAAATGTGTCTCATGATGAAAGCATAACATGTGCCCCACATAATTTTTAAGTTTGAAACAGTTATCTTCCATAGTTCAGGGTCAAGGTCACTTCAAAATATGTATACAATCCAACTTTGAAGAGCTCCTGTGACCTTGACCTTGAAGCAAGGTAAACCAAACTGGTATCAAAAGATGGGGCTTACTTTGCCCTATATGTAAGGCTTCTTTTTAAGCCTACTGTCTATATGATACTTACCGAGACAGTACTTTCTTTTTTCGGCCTATAATAGATAATGTGCAAGAATAGTACTGTCGAGGTAAGTGTTATATTGACTATCATATATAGGTGAGGTATTCAATCTCAAAAACTTCAGAGAAAATGGGAAAAATGTGAAAAATAGCTGTTTTTTAGACAACATTTATGGTCCCTGCGACCTTGACCTTGAAGCAAGGTCAAGATGCTATGTATGTTTTTTGGGGCCTTGTCATCATACACCATCTTGCCAAATTTGGTACTGATAGACTGAATAGTGTCCAAGAAATATCCAACGTTAAAGTTTTCCGGACGGACGGACGGACGACTCGGGTGAGTACATAGACTCACTTTTGCTTCGCATGTGAGTCAAAAATGAACGTACTTCACACAGCATTCGAACATCCATTTACCAATGCATTTAAAACAAGAAGAGCAAACGCTCGATCGAGTCACTTTCGCAGTTCTGAATATTATATGAGGCATTAGATGGACAGGAAGAAATTGCTATTCACAACACAATGAGTCACGTTCACATAAAATTTGAGCCCGGTCACTTTTATAGTTTCCGAGAAAAGCCCAACGTTAAGTTGTGTGTTGCCGAACAGAAAAGGCTAGTTATCTCCCTTGTTTTTCTGATAACGTTCGTAAAAGGCTACAGATGTAAATACTTTGATGTAAAGAATAATCCTACAAAGTTTCAATCACATCCGATGAACTTTGTCAAAGATATAAAATGTCTAATTTTTCCTTTGACGCTGACCTGTGACCTTGAAAAAGGTCAAAGGTCAACGAAACCATCGTTAAAGTGTAGAGGTCATTGGAGGTCACGACTAAACAAAATATGAGCCCGATCGCTTTGATAGTTTCCGAGAAAAGATATAAAATGTCTAATTTTTCCTTTGACGCTGACCTGTGACCTTGAAAAAGGTCAAAGGTCAACGAAACCATCGTTAAAGTGTAGAGGTCATTGGAGGTCACGACTAAACAAAATATGAGCCCGATCGCTTTGATAGTTTCCGAGAAAAGTCCAACGTTAAGGTGGTGTCTACGGACGGCCGGCCGGACAGACTAACACTGACCGATTACGTAGAGTCACTTTTTCTCAAGTGACTCAAAAAATGCTTCTTTCAATGTTAACTGACAAAAATTGTAATCATGTGTCAAAATACATGTACTGGATCGGCTTCGGGATGCGCTTGTGAAGAAAAGTAGTCCCGGAATTTTTCTCATTGTATTTTTTTCCACGGACCCTGCTGATCGTATTCTAGACAACCAAGCGTACACAATACGGCGAAATCGTATGGGTTCCCAGGTCTGAGTGTTCTTCCCAGCCTCAGAGGACAAATTAGTCAATTGGACCGGGACTGAAAATAACTTTATATGCATAGATCCAAATGTTCTGGCTGTGTTCGCTTAGTAGGAAAATTGTTGACCAGAAGACCTCGTTGGCATTATACTTGTCTCGTCTAAATATCGGACCCTATTGCTACGCTGAAAACACAATAGCTGTTAACCCTTACACTGGTGCAATTCTGTAACACATGTTACATAGCCACTGGTGAATTAACAGAGAGAAAAATAACAAAAAACAGTCATATAGGTTTTTGCATCCATGGGAGGTAATCGGAACCAACCAAACAGACTGAGCCAGTAGCGCGACATATGTCGTGACAACCAGGTGACTGTATACGTAAAGTAGCGCGACATTTGTCGCGACAACCAGCCTAAGGGTTAATAACGCCAGCTAAATAACTATTGTGACAAACTGACTATAAGCAATACTTACTTGAGTAATTCAAAGGAAACATCTTCACCATGTTGGGATGACAAACACTCCAGAGCTTTCTGCAGTAAGGGGCCCTCCAACACAGCTTCCCCGCTCTGCTCCAATTCAATGAACCTGTCAGTGATAAATCAAGGCCATCAACACACCGTTCACACTGTGTGGTTTTACAACTTGAATATCAAGCTGTGTTGTTTAACATCTTGAATATTACAAGTTTATAAACAAAATGTTGAATGCTGATTGCTATTAGTATTATTATTACATGTATTATTATTTCTTTGTTCTCCTAGTACAGATAAAACCACAAAGTTCAGGGATGTCGTTAGGCGTCGGACATCCGACATAGACCGATTAAAAGGCTCAAATGTCCGATTCACATAGCCGCATGGCGGTCAGATGTCCTATCGTTTACAACTGAGCGCTATCATTGTCCGATAAGAACTGCATTCCTTCGGACAGCGCGTTATTTGATAATTTTCCTTTCATGATAGAAATCTTCAAAAAGTAACCAAGCGCTCTAACTGTTTGCGGCATGAGCCGTTTGCGTACACCCGTCTACAGCACACTAAAGTTAGGAGTACGGGAGACAACTCCAACTGACCAAGGCTCGCGTCTGCTTTAATTTGCTTTCGGTTAGAGATGAAGCGCACGGCACTGAATTATGCCACCGAAAAAATTCTAAAGCCTGCCAAAGCACAGTTAAAAGCTGAACACGTTTGGCGTTTCAAGGGCATCGTGTGCTACATTAGGGCCAAGAACATGGGAAAACACGGCTAGCATCATTCTGGAAAATGACAGTGCCAATCGGACACTGGACAGTGTCGCCGCTGACACCTCCACAATCAACGGAAAGTAAAGTTTCGTCACTTGTAGATGGTGTCGGTACAGCAGGAAATTCACACAGACGGTCTTTTAATAATAATAAGGTTAACTATTCAGGGCTGACCCTGTTTAGTACTAGTTGGTAAGAATTTGACAGCAAAGAGACCATCTATATATAGGCAAACTGTTTTGTCGAATCTGTCAAAAAAAAGCTCTGTCAGGTAATCATGCAGTTTGTGTGCCAATCAAAGTAAGATTGCTGAAGTTTTTGGTTGCTTTTTAGTTTGTTTGTTTCTTTGTGTGTGTGTCCTGTTTGAAACAAAAGTAATAAAACAATATACGCACACAATGTTGGTGCATATACTGATTTGTGTGTCATATTAAAATGCCTGAAAGCAGTCAAATGTCCTATTGATGCCGAAGAGCTTAGGACATTTGTCCTATAGGTAAGAACTTGTGGCAACATCCCTGAAGTTGCTTCCAAGTATTATGTGATGTGACCATGAAGTATGTTTTATTTTGATTGGCTGAAATTAACTTTCACTTTTGATTAAACTATTACAAACTTAATTACAACATCAAATCAAAAGTTGTACTTTAAATCAAAGAACAGAATTCAACACTTACGCTTGTTTCTCTTCTGGTGTCAGAATATTCTGATGTCCAACGGTAGTGCAAAACCACGATAGGAAAGGCAGTACGTTTTCATCCTCAAACATCCAATCAAAAGTTTTTGCACTGAGGCTGCTGGCTTTGGGGTAACCAATCTGTTGGAGCGTCTCTATGAACTGTTGACCACTCATTCTGAGTCAGGGTAGATACAACTGTCTGTTACAGATTCTGACCGGACTTTGTTACTATTTGCTGCGTATCAGCCAGATGCTAACTCTAACCATTATCTTGGGTGAGAGTTGCCGCTGACTGTTTTGCTTGAACTTGGACGCCACGGTTTTTCCTTTCTTTGCATCATTGACCACCATGTCACACTGTTGGCTGTTGTAAACTTTACATTTGGATCCCATCAATTTTGTCTCCTGCAAAGTGAAAATTGATGAATGAGTTTAAGAAAACAAATGAGCAACTTAAGTCAAGTGACAAGTCCACACACTGGTTAAGTCCACACACTGGTTTCTGTGTGATATGTGCAGCCCCAAAAATAAACATGACAGTGGAGACAGAAGTTTCTCACATAAGAAAATCAACAGTTCATGTTGACAGAATACGGATATTTTTTCAAATCGTTATGGGTAAATTAATTGTGAAAGCTTTACTAATATATACTAGTATATATATTGAGGTCTAACGAGGTCTAACGTCTCACAACGTGCATGGTCGTCCTTGGCGGTCAAGAAAGCCACCGCGATCATTGCGCAGATGACACTTCTAGACCGCCAATATTTTGTGTGCGCATCACGTGCTCCACATAAATCGGCCGGAAACGAAGCAATTGGGAAACCTGGATATACAGTGGTATATTTGCAGATCTGGAAGCATCCAACCAAAAGCACACTTTTTGAAACTTTATTCGATTAATCAATACAAACAACACTGAAAATCGCAGAGCTGAAAGCTCTCGATAAGAGTGACCCCTGCACCTTACATTTTTCTGAGAACAACCCCAAAACAGACTCGATCATGTTGTTTAATTACTTCATGATCATGAGCAAAATTAGGGGGTTCAGTATTTTAGAAGCAAATACTGAATTAGTTGGATCAGGGAAGGAGACAATCAGACAGATGGATGGTGATCCACTGTTAACAAGTTCCCAGCTTCCCAAACAGTGCAGTAACACTAAATGTGACTGATATATATATATCATTATATGTCCACCACAGTGTACTACTTTCACTTCTCAATCGCATTCTCAGTTGATGTGTTGAAACCCGTAACTGCATAAGTTAAGTTACAAAGAGGAAAACAATTCAGACAAACATTGTCACAACTGTCACAAACACCGACACACATATATGTATTGAAATACAAAATACTGGTTCTCTCTGAAAATATGATCTTACTGTTGTTTAAACACCAGCAACATTCTGTGTGTACATTTCGGTAGTCTTCCCAGTTGCCCAGCCCGCCAGCAATTTCTCAACTTCTTTTCCATTGGCTTGAATTTGTAAGACGAAATAAGAGAACCAATCACATTAAGCGTTCTATAATTCTACTTCCGCTGATTAAATGGCGGCCAACTTGAACTAAAAGACAACATTGAAGCATCAAAATGCCTCCAAAGGTAAAACCGTGCATCTTTATACCGTGAAGCTAGAACTGCTTCAGTACTTAAGAAATGTTGATTTTGCAAAAAGATAACATGGAACTGCAAACGCAATTACCTGCTGTTTTAATGCCCTTAATGCCCTTAAAAGTTAAATATCAGGTTTGGAGAATAACGAAGATTACTTCTTCTTCAAGGTACTGAGGAAATCCCCAGTAGCCATATCCTCAGCAACCACCCTCATTGGGTGGTGCGCCCAATGTCCCAGGAGTAAAAGATAAAGTGGATAGTTTACCTATGAAAAAAAAAACAGGGATGGGTTGGTAGGTCAACTACTGCTTTTCGCTTCGCCCTGGAGCCCAGTTTCAGACCCTAAGGCCAAAAAAAAAAGTTGTATGTTTCTGGTAACATGGCTACAAAAAATAGGGTAGGTAGGTAGGGATTTTTTTATTTTTTTTATTTTTTTTGTTTTTTGTGGTCAGGGTAGAAAATAACTATACAGTGACGCAAAGAGACTGGACTTACTATACAAAGAGAAAGAACACATTACAAAACAAATGAGACAAAAGGGATGCGGGGTTATCCCCCTTGTGTCTTCTGCCGTCTGTTACTTTTGTTTTGACGCTTTTTTTCTTCTTTTTTGTTTACAAATGCAATAAAAAAAAGTCTAGGGTCGGCGGGAAAAAACTAGGTAGGGTCGGGTGACCAGAAACACAACTTTTTTTTTTTCCTAAATAAAGCTGATGGGGTCTATACATGTCGACCAAAAGAGTTGGATTCCCTGAAGGTGGAGTTCCTGTAGGAGGATTCCCTGTAGCGTTTTGCTGATCTCCCTGAAAGACACGTGATGCTTAGCGACATCGGTAGAATTTTATTTTTTTTTAATCTTTTTTTGTAATAATATTTAATCAGTTAATCAACTTACGGTAATGACAATCTGACAAAGTCACCAGTCCATCAATACTACTGCTATTTTGATTTACTACTTTCACTTCATGTACAAATCTAGTAATCATGAACTTGTCTGATGATTTTGTTTGTTTGAATGTATTGCAGAAGTTTACTGGAAGGGTTGCTGCCAGTGCCAATCCTTTCAAAGATAAAAATGTTGGAAGGTGAGTCACTGACTGACTGAGTGAAACTGAAAGTGTATGAAAAATGTGAAAAATTCAACAGTGAAGTTGTGATGGTGTATACTGTTAGTGTTGTTAACATCCTATTAATAATTAACTAAAGTTGAAGAATGTGTTATAAGCTATACTGATTGATACTGACAGCAACAGTAATCATTAGCAATGTCTAAAGGTGCTGAAATTATAAAGAGAGGAATGTCATTGAATTGAAGTAGACATGAGATGAATTTGACAGTTGACCATTTTGAGTAATTTGGAGAGGAAGGAGTACAGGTCAGTATGACTAATTAATTAGTATTCTTGTTTAGACTGGAAGTGGAAAGATAAGAAGAGTCCTTGGAATTGCAACATGCAGTTGATAAAAAAAAAACACACAAAAAGGTGCCCAGAAATTTTGCTATTATATTGCAAAGCAATCTTTTCATTTAATTTACTTTTCCTTTTTCTGGGTTTGGCCTAAAAATAAATAGGTGTGGTTACGGTAACCCGACCTACCCTATTTTTAGGGGCCGACCCTATAACTTTTTATTACATTTGTTAAAAAAAATATAAAAAAAATAAAAAATAAACACAGTGCAGAAAACGCAATGAAAGCGAAAGCGCTCGAGTCGCACACTTATTTCCCTGTCAAGTAGGTTTAATTTGTACACATTAGAAAAAAAAGTTTAAAAAAAAAAAAGTGATTGCCTACCTTCCTACCCTATTTTTTTGGCTATGTTACTGTAACCACACCTTTTTTTCCCAATTTTTTTGGCTATGTTACCTTAACCACACCTTTTTTTTTTTTTTGCCTTATTTTTCTGACATACTGATTATATGTGTACATTTTTAATGTCCTTTTTCTCTCAGGAGGACAGGAAAAGACATCAAAGCTGGGAAAGTCATCCGGAAAAATGAGAAAGGATTTGAAAACTTTGATGATTACTGGTCCGAGTCAGGTCTGTACAGCTCAGAGATTTATCACATAAATGTTACCCCCCCAAAATGAAAACAAACATGCATCGTATTTGACGTGAGAATTGTTGACTATTTTGCATGCCAGATGCTTGCTCTATAATTCTTTTTTATATTTAGTCAAGTTTTGACTAAATATTTTAACATCGAGGGGGAATCGAAACGACGGTCGTGGTGTATGTGCGTGCGTGTGTGCGTGCGTGTGTGTGTGTGTGTGTGTGTGTGTGTGTGTGTGTGTGTGTGTGTGTGTAGAGCGATTCAGACTAAACTACAGGACCGATCTTTATGAAATTTGACATGAGAGTTCCTGGGTATGAAATCCCCGAACGTTTTTTTCATTTTTTTGATAAATGTCTTTGATGACGTCATATTCGGCTTTTCGTGAAAGTTGAGGCGGCACTGTCACGCCCTCATTTTTCAACCAAATTGGTTCAAATTTTGGTCAAGTAATCTTCGACGAAGCCCGGGGTTCGGTATTGCATTTCAGCTTGGTGGCTTAAAAATTAATTAATGACTTTGGTCATTAAAAATCGGAAAATTGTAAAAAAAAAATAAAAATTTATAAAACGATCCAAATTTACGTTTATCTTATTCTCCATCATTTGCTGATTCCAAAAACATATAAATATGTTATATTCGGATTAAAAACAAGCTCTGAAAATTAAATATATAAAAATTATTATTAAAATTAAATTGTCCAAATCAATTTAAAAACACTTTCATCTTATTCCTTGTCGGTTCCTGATTCCAAAAACATATAGATATGATATGTTTGGATTAAAAACACGCTCAGAAAGTTAAAACAAAGAGAGGTACAGAAAAGCGTGCTATCCTTCTTAGCGCAACTACTACCCCGCTCTTCTTGTCAATTTCACTGCCTTTGCCATGAGCGGTGGACTGACGATGCTACGAGTATACGGTCTTGCTGAAAAATGGCATTGCGTTCAGTTTCATTCTGTGAGTTCGACAGCTACTTGACTAAATATTGTATTTTCGCCTTACGCGACTTGTTTAGTTAATTGTATGGTTGGTTTGCAGGTTGATCAATAAATGAACAATTGTTGTGTAGTGCCTTGATCTCTGACATTGAGAACAAGAAGTGATTTATTGTAACTTACTTAGTAAGAGAAAATGTTCTTTGTAAGTGAGGTTAAGTTTAAGCCATGAAATACATAAATATAAATTAAATTACATATTCTTACTCCGAATCACATATAAGCATTGACGCAGTCTGAGAATGCTAGGTCTGAAAAGGCTACCCGTCTTAAATAATTTTAAAGGGAAGCAACCCAACCACAAAAAAGGTAAACATAGCTATGGTAATGACCATATACCCTAGGGAGTTACCTCCCGTACCGGGGTATGTGACGTCACTTCCACTGCTACACCACGTGGTATACTCATACTACTTTTCAGACTTGAGATGAGAGGTTGTGTTTTTTGAAGGCTCTGTGTGTGTTTGTGGAGTTTCTCAATCAATCAATCAATCAATGAGTCTTATATCGCGCATATTCCGTGGGTACAGTTCTAGGCGCTCTGCAGTGATGCCGTGTGAGATGAAATTTTATACGGCCAGTAGATTGCAGCCATTTCGGCGCATATTTACCTTTCACGGCCTATTATTCCAAGTCACACGGGTATAGGTAGAAAATTATTAACTGTGCCTAAGCAATTTTGCCAGGAAAGACCCTTTTGTCAATCGTGGGATCTTTAACGTGCACACCCAATGTAGTGTACACGGGGGGAGGTTCGGACACCGAAGAGAGTCTGCACACAAAGTTGACTCTGTGAAAATAAATTTCCGCCGAACCTGGGATCGAACTCACGCTGACAGCGGCCAATTGAATACAAATCCAGCGCGCTACCAACTGAGCTATATCCCCGCCCACCCACCGACCACCTACCCGTCTGTTCATCTTCTACCGTGTAGTTGGTGAGATCTTTCCATTTTATCTTGCTTTCAGTAAGAATATTTGGCTTGTTATTGATAATTTTCCGTCCTTTTGGACTTGCGAATTTTCTTCAGTAACTTGTTGTTGTTGGCCGCCATTTGTATTTTCGGCCGGCATGGCAGATATCGTTAGTAAACGGGGCAAGGGCGATGTCAAGGGCAAAGTTAAGCCTTAATCGTCTTCTGTGGCTCCTAAACCTCCCGTGTTAGTTGTCCTTTCGGACAAAGAGATTAACACTATCATGTCTGTTACCTTTTCTTCCCCTGACGAACATGTGTTGTTGGGGGTCGTTCTACTTTTTGCGTTACGTCTTCTGCTTGCTCGTCTGTTTTGTCAGACGGGCAAGCGTCTCTTGTTTCTTCTCTGTTGAGCTTTTGTTCCAGAGATACGCAACTTAGTGCGCGTGAATTGAAGCGTGCTACACCTGCTACAAGCCTTGTTGTACATCCGCCGGCGGTGAGCGTTTCTCGCTCGTTGGCTTCCGTTTCCTTTCCGGTTACGTCGGCATCCGGTGAATGCCGGAACTTCTGCTACTTCTGCTTCCTCTGGAAGCTTACAAGGTATGTCGAGCTTGTCCACTGGCTCTAGTGAAGCCACCGGACGGTGTCTGTAGATACGGAGCTCACTTGGCAAGGGTCACTCCCTTTTTCCTGTTCAGTTTCGTCCAGTACACATTGAGCGTGCGTTCGACTCTGAGCAAGGGCGGTTTCCTTCGGAAGTCGCGCTTCCGGGCTTTCCCGGAAGCGAAGGTCCTCCTTCACACTCACACTCAGAGGTGGTGGCTGGAGTTGACCGTGGACTGGCCTCCGGGCATCAGGGCTTCCGGCCCCAGTCATCGCAACCTTCGTTTCCACATCATGGTGCGGTTTCGTCCGTTGTGTTTCCGGCTCAGGCCGATGCGCTTTTCCTCTTACGGACACTCCTTCACGGATGTCGGTGAGCGAGGATTAGCATCCGCCCTATGGGCTGTTAGGGCAGTCTTCTTTTCACCACCCTGGTGTTGGGTCGACACCCCTTTCAGCTCCGGCGGCACTGTTTCGACCTCTCCTTTGTCCCTTTGCGGGCATTGTCGTTTTCAGAACAAGGGCGGTAGCCGCTGGCGCTGCGCTTACGGTGTACTGTAAGCATACGTCCTCCTTTGTAATTACACTGTGTGTTCTTTCCTGGAGTTGACCGCTTTTCCTCTTACAGACACTCCTTCACGGATGTCGGTGAGCGAAGATTAGCATCCGCCCTATGGGCTGTTAGGGCAGTCTTCTTTTCACCACCCTGGTGTTGAGTTGACACCCCCTTTCAGCTTCGGCGGCACTGTTTTGACCTCTCCTTTGTCCCTTTGCGGGCATTGTCGTTTTCAGAACAAGGGCGGTAGCCGCCGGCGCTGCGCTTCCGGTTTACCGGCAGCATAGGTCCTCCTTCGTAATTACACTGTGTATTCTTTCCTGGAGTTGACCGCTGACTGGCCTACGGGCGTTCGGGCTTACGGCCTCAGTCCACGCAACCTTTGCTTCCGCATTGTGCGGTTTTGTCTGTTGCGTTTCCGGCTTTGTCCGGATACATTGTTCTTCTTACTAACACTTCCTTTTGGATGTCAGTGAGTGAGGAACAGCGGCTGGCCTATGGGCATTCAGGCTTTCAGCCTCGGCCGGGACAATAGTCTCTTCACTACTGTCTAATCAGTTCTGGTAGCTTCGGATGTTACCTCCTCTTTTCTTACCCTCTTACGGGAGGGGTTGAGACAGGACGGTTTCCGAGTGGACGGGTTTCCGGTTTTCCGGTCATCCCGTTCAGTAGTCTTCCACTGGGAACTGTGACTTAGGTCCGTGTCAGTTCTCTTGGCTATTCTGTTATGCAGTCTTTAGCCAACGTTCAGACATGTTCTGGATTTCCGTCGAAGCTCTTGGCTTCTCTCGAGGCTTCGACGGAGGCTACTTCCAGATATTGTATGGAGGTACATCGGCTTCCTTTTTGGTTGCATTCGGCGATGTCGGACTTCCGTTCCGCGAAGGAGGAGTTTTTCCTACTTCCGGTTCGATAGTCACCTTCAATGTGGTACCACCTTTCGCAGGTATTTGGCTAGTCCATCTCCTACCTGAAGTAGTATCCACGGGTTCCGGTTCTGCTACTCGTTCTTCACGGGTCAGTTCCGGAACACGCTCAGCCTTTGGCTGTCTTCGACTACATAGGTTTCGGTTTTTGTTTCTTCATGTCGTAAGTTCTCTTTTCTGAAGCTGGGTCGGAACTTGCTGACGTCTTTGCTCTTCCGCATACACCTTTACTGGTAACGCAGGAACTTAGAGGATTTTGGACGTCAGTTTTTGGAATTTTCCTCTTTTTCGGAAATGATCGTCAGAGCGCCCTCGCGCTCTTTCCCGGAGTCACTGAACCTTTCACACTTAGTGTGTATCAGGACATCTCCACTCTTTTAGTCAGCCCTGCTAGGGTGAACGAAGAGAAAAAAGGGGCTGTCCTCCCTTCACCACACTTTACAGTCAGGTGTCGGAGGGACTCGTTTCTCTCGCATTCTCAGTTCTCTGAGCAGGCTAGGAGAGAAACTTGGGCTTTGCTCGGGTAGAGGGACCTACTTTTTGATCTTTGGTGTTTATACCAGAAAAGAAAAGTAGATTCAGTTGAATAGAGATCAGCAGATCTCTGCCTTCTCTCTACAAGGGTTAAAGCAGAGCTAGCCTCCTCAGAGGAAGCATGCTCAGGCCTCCGGTCGATTTAAGCCGGCGGCCATTAGGCAGTCTCTGTCTGATTCTCGATTTTCGAGAAATGGATCTAATGAGTGCATATTTGCCTATGCGTCAGTCCGATCTTTTCACAGTGATCTAGGCCCATCAGCTTGAGCACCAGCTGAGGTCTCTTCTGGTTGGATCTAGCGCTGTCCTTCGGGTATACTGCTTCAGCCCTCAGTTAGTGTAACAGTAGTTCAGCCACGGGCTGCTGCAGTGGCACTTCCGGTTTTTCCGGAGAGGTTGTTTCTTTCACAGACGCTTCATAGGTACGTCTGAGTTTTGGAACAACGGCTGACCTTAGGGCATCCAGGTTTTTTAGCCTCGGCTGGTGCAACAGCCATTCCACCTGTTGGCGGTGATGGTTGTTGCTTTCCCTTTTCTTGTGGCTTCGGACTTCGACTTTCTTTCCTTTATTCTCATCTTAAGCATGAGATGAGATAGGACGATTTCCGTTTGAGTGGGGTCTTCCGTCTTCAGGCTTCCCCGTTTTTCTCACTTTTTGCCACAAGCTTCTGGACTTGGTCCTGGTTTGTTTTTCGCCGAGTCTGACTCTGTCTTTCTCCAGCGATCAGACTTGTTCTGGTGTTTCGTCCAAACTTAAGGTGCGCTTGAGTTGGCCTCGGAAGTAACATTCAGATTTTCCTGAGGGGGCATTGTCTTTGGCAATGTATGTTAGAGGAGTCATTTTTTGTGGCTTATCACCTCTCTCAGGTTTTTGGCTACTCCTCTCCTTTTGGGCAGAGGGTTAGCTAATGTTCCGGTTTTTCTTTGCTGTGGGCTTTTAGCCCAGCAGCTTATTTGGCAGCCGAAATTTACGTTTCTTACGTTTACCTGTGTACTGTTGGTACTTTGGTATATTTGGTTGTCCTTCGGGCATCACGGCTTTCAGCCTTAGCCTGTGCTATAGTCTCCTGCCTAGCGTGGGCGACTATGGCATTTTCGGTTCCTGTGATTTCGGTTTTTTGCTCTTCCTCTTCTCCCTCATCCTAGCACGAGGTGAAGCAGGACGACTTCCGTTGGTTCGGGGTTTCTTTTACAGTCACCCTTCTACCATAGGCAACTATGACTACGGCGTTTGCCCGTTGGTCTCCGCGTCTGACTCTCAGTCTTTCAGAGGTAGACAGACGCGATCAAATTTTTTCGGCCGAACTCAAGAATTCCTCTTGATTTGGCCGTGAAGTTTACTTCCGGTTTTTTCCATGAGAAATCTTGTCTCGGGAGTCTTATGGCTGGTCGGCTTCACGGTTTCCGTTTACGCTTTCCAGTCTTGTTTTCTGTTTTGGGTTTTTGATTTTCTTTTCACTTACCTTCAAGCAGCCTGATCTGTGAACACTCTGGCTTTTAGTCATTTTCGTTTATGGTCCCGTCGCGATATAACCTTGAATGGTTGAAAACGACGTTAAACACCATATAAAGAAAGAAGAAAGAAAGGTTTATGGTCACCGGTCACATCAGTCTTTGACCACGATGATTTCCGCTCTTCCGGTGGCTTACGCACTTTCGTAAGTCTCTGCTTCCTCTTATTACCTCTCTCTCTGCTTTCGCATTGACTGGTAGAGGATTACTGGCGACCGTCTCTGTTTTGGGATTTTCCTGTCGAGTTGGGCTCTGGTACTTTGTACTCAGGTGTCTCTCTCTCTCTATCTTTGTTGGATATTGGTCACTCTTCTTTGGAGCTGACTTTTATCTCACAGTCCTTTCAGGCTTCACTCCATCCCAAGGTTTGCTTAACTTTGGCATGATTGTCTTACGGTCTCCGTGAGGTTTGTCCTTCACTGCACTGAGTGGACTTCCTTACACACGGATCGTTTCCAGGGCATCGGCATTTCCTTCCAATAGAAAGGGGGGGGGGGGGGGGGGGGGCAGCTTGTCTTTCCCTCTACTTGGCTCTGGTTAATCCAAGGCTGGGGTCTCTTTCTGGGTCGTTTGGTCCAGGAGATTGGAAGAAGTGCTGGGCACAGATTTCTGGCTCTCTGATGTTGTTTTAAGTAAATTTTCATTTGATTAATATACTTACCCGAATCACATAGTGAATACCCTCCCGCCAACCCCGCTTATGATTTTTTAGTTTCTTTAAAGTCGTATGAGTATACCACGTGGTGTAGCAGTGGAAGTGACGTCACATACCCCGGTACGGGAGGTAACTCCCTAGGGTATATGGTCATTACCATAGCTATGTTTACCTTTTTTGTGGTTGGGTTGCTTCCCTTTAAAATTATTTAAGACGGGTAGCCTTTTCAGACCTAGCATTCTCAGACTGCGTCAATGCTTATATGTGATTCGGGTAAGTATATTAATCAAATGAAAATTTACTTAAAAATTTTCGATTATGATAAAGTATATAAAGATGGGTGCACAATACATGTACTACTTGCAATGAACTATGAGTTAAAACTAAAAGTAACATTTCAAATCCTCGACTGGACATTGCAGAAGCTGACATGACAAGGGATGGAACATTTGTGAAACCAGATGCAGCAGAAAGTACAGCAGAAATGTCCAAAGATTCCACCAAGAAAGTTACACAAATGCCACCACCAGAAATGCCAAGTGAACACCACGAGTCCATCTCGATTTCTCAACAGTCCATTTTAGTGCAGTCTCAGGTTGGTTGTAAAGTTATTTTTGTTTAGTTGTAGTTTTCCTATTTGTTTTATCTACTCCCGGCTAACTTTCTGAAAGTCTGAAACAGACATTTTCTTTGTAGGTTTCTAGCTTGCTTATAAGTTATAGTTCTGTACCGAATAATACATGTTTAGTACATGTAGTTGCGTGTCTGATCTGCTTTTTGCATGTAGTCTGAAACGTGAAAGTTTAAAAGCATGAGTCAAAAAATGATGCTGCAATGTTTAGATAACCAACATTGGACCAGTGAAGAATGTGCTGAATCCATACCGAAGCAAGCAGATAGGGCGACGTACGGGGAAGGACATGAAAGCAGGCAAGAGCATCCGCATCACCGAAGGTGGATTTGAGAACTTTGATGACTACTGGTCCGAGTCAGGTTAGTGTGATGGCTTACACAAGTTAGAGAGTGTCTTGACAGTCTTTAATCGTGTCAAGAGAGGGTGTGTGTGTGTTTTGATCTAAGGACTTCTTGAAGGTGATCATGAGTAGAATAAATATTGCATGCATAGATATCTATGTGATGTAGACTACAGAGAATGGGCAACAATGTGATTCTGACTCTGTTAATGTGTATTACGAACACCAAGCTGTCAGAGTCTGCTTTCTTGCTGGAAGTTATTGTCTTCATATATTCATACTATCTCTCGGTGCTCGAAATTCTAATCATGGTAAGGTAATAAGTAGTCGTATTCTCTTTTAAATTTTGTTCTCAGCCCTTCACTCTTCAAAATATTTGGTTTCCAAATACACATATTAGTTATACAGAAAGATTATAGTAACAATGCACCTTATATTAATTTCTCCAATACTTTGATGGATTTAGTCTTTTTGTGTGTGAATGTTTGTGATTTGACATTTTTCTTGATCTGTTTTTCACCTACATAAGTTCGTTGTTCACAGATGCAGATAGCATTGCGTCGTTCCACATGGCAACATCAAGCGTCAAACAGGTACAAGCACAGCTATTTTCACACTGTGGTTAGCCAGCTCACAAAATGTATCTATGTCACCAGATTTAGCTGACTTGCTGAATGCTGGTCTGAAGAAAATATCTGGAAAAACTTGAAGGAAATTGGAGTGTTGTCAGCTTTTGCTTTGATTGATTTTTAATCTCTGTCTTCTGTTTAATCTGCAATAATCAAAATAAAAATGAGAGGAAAAGTTGCTCCTTTTTCAATTTACCATTTAATATGCTTAGATATATGGGTTTAAACGTGGGTCTGCATTTCTTCATTCTTCTGAATATTTCTTTTTGAAAGGCATCAACAGTGAAGCGATCATCAGGCCCAGTCTCTTTGGCAAGCGACACAAGTAGATTGTGCGCAGATTCCAATCCGAGTGCTAGCCACCAAGAGAGAGGCAGCTCTGAAGACAAGGCATCAGGAAATCAAGACACTGCAGGGGACAGCGCCAGTGATGGAGAAAGCCAGGGTCAGGAGGACAAACAGGATGATAGTCAGGAAGAGGAACAGAGCCAGGAAGACAAACAGAGCCAGGAAGACAGACAGAGCAAGGAAGACAGTCAGGAAGACAAACAAAGCCAGGAAGACAAACAGAGCCAGGAAGACAGACAGAGCAAAGAAGACAGACAGAGCAAGGAAGACAGTCAGGAAGACAAACAAAGCCAGGAAGACAGTCAGGAAGATGAACAGCGCCAGGAAGACAGGAATAACCAGAAGCAAAGAGAACCAGGAGACAAGAATGTGAAAGTCCAACAGAATCGGAAAAAGGACAGCAGACGGGGTGTGAGTCGGGAAAACACACAGCATCACAGTCAGAAAAGGGGACAGAATCAGGATGCTCAGCACAGCACTGAGGAGGCAAAAAGCCAAGATGAAGAGGATAGCGAAGGAGACAGAGATGACCACACTGATACAGAAAATCAAGTCAAACATCTGATCCACCAAAAGAAAGATTCTAAAGACACTCGGAGTACTGCAGACAGCGCTAAGGAGTCCGAACGCAACGAGAACGTTGACAGCAGGGGTAATGATGGAGAAACTGAGGAGGAGGATCAAGGTGGCTCAGGCAGTGGAGACAAAGATGAAGAGGCATCAAGAAAAGACCACCACCAAGATGACAAAAGATCTCACAGATCTCGGGGTGGTGTCCACGACCAGCAATCCAAAGAACAAGCTAACAGTGTGGACAAACAACAGCAAAAGAGCATCTCGAAAAAAGAAGTACAAAACGTCAATGGGTCAAAGGGAAGGCAGCAAGAACAAGAACCTGCAGGAAAGTCAACAAACAGAGCACATGTTGCTAGCAGCAGCAGGCAGAGGGAAGAGACAGTTCCAGAGAGTCAGTCCGACAGCGGTGAAGAGACCGACGATGTGGAGGTGCACACTGAACCTGACAGCCAGGTGGAGTCCAGTCAGGAGAGTCAACAGGCGCTGACTGTGCGCAAAGCTGCCGCTGATTCTCAGAAAGGTGAGATTTCAGAACTGACTGTATGTTTAGTTTCATCTTTAGTTTGTTTAGCTGCTATGTTTGCTGTATTTTGTGTTACTATGATTACAGATTATACAAGTCTGCTGGAAATATTTGTTTAAGTCGAACTCGCCAGTAACATTCGCAAGGGTACACATTTGTTTGCCATCCTGTCAAAAATGTACGACTTCAGTGTTGGATTTATTCTTGGCGCACGCTTTTCAGAATTAGATTCATGCAGTGCAGAACCTTACCTGTTACACAGAATGAGTAATGTTGGCTCTGCAGTAGTATGCACTGGTTTGGTGCCTTACAGTTTTGTAAGTGAATCAGCCTTGCATGCTTGCTTTTTTGTAGAGTTTTTCCATACAAAAAAAGTCAGCATTCAGTCATGTCACAAGTGCATTGATTAAAATGAAATGCAAGGAAAGAATACAGTAGAAGAACCCCTCTTAGACCTCCACAAATCTGAGAAAACCAAGTCTTCTAAATGAGGGAATCTTAGAATGGAGGTAAATTTACAGGGGTTATGAACAGAAAATGTGAAAAACAAGGTCTTACAAGGCAGGAAGTCTTACATTGGGAGGGGGGTGGGGGAGGGGGTCCACTCTACCTCTTGTAGGGTGCCTTAAATTTCACAGTCATGACAGATTGAGTCATGTACATGTTTCTTGTCAGCAGAATCGGTACATACCCAGAGCAGTGGCAGTGAACAGGAAAGGGATCGCCAGAGCAGCCAGCAACAACAAACCACTGAAGAGTCACACTCACAGGCAACGTCTTCGTCAGACACAGATGTTGCCACGTTGCAGGCAATGACTGACAATCAGTCAGCAATCATGAGCTCTCAGCTGTCACAGGTCAGTATCATTTTGCAGTGTATTTTATCTTTCCAATCATGTTTATTTTGACACGTCCAGCACAGAAGATGACATGATACACATACAGTATCACATACATAACAAATAATGCATATTTGACCTTGTGTACTGGTACTATCTCATCCTTACTCTTTTTTCAAAGACAGCAATGTAGTTCAAGCATTCATGTATAGATAATTGCAGGTGGAATATGAATTTCAGGTGACTGTCTCTCTAGGTGGTTTTGCTGCAGAGTTTGAAGAACAAAATCTAGTTTTATTAAGCAAAGGCGCACAAACAACAAAGGTATCTGTGTAATCTCTATTGTTTTCCACCAACCAGAAACATGAAAAAATCTGTTTAGTGATAGACTGGACTGAATCATCCTCTTTTCTTCTCAACTGACTCGGGTGCCTGCTGTCCAGCATGTTCACTCTTGCAGTACCCAGCGTTGTTCTCAGGCCTCTGTCTTCACTCACTGACACATACTGTTTTTTATCTGACACATTGTTCTGATCCCTTGTAAATAGCCATGTACATAATTTTATTTATTTTATTTACGAGGATTTATATCGCGCACGTATCTCACCACACAAGGCGACTCAAGGCGCATGTTACCTATTAATGCCGTGTGAGATAGAATTTTTTACATCGGCCAGTAGATCGACTGCCTTTAGGCGCTGCATCCACCTTTCACGGCCTATTATTCCAGGTCACACGGGTATTTTGGTGGACATTTTTATCTACGCCTATACAATTTTGCCAGGAAAGACCCTTTTGTCAATCGTGGGATCTTTAACGTGCATACCCCAATGTAGTGTACACGAAGGGACCTCGGTTTATCGTCTCATCCGAAAGACTAGCACTTGAACCCACCACCTAGGTTAGGAAAGGGGGGAGAAAATTGCTAACGCCCTGACCCAGGGTCGAACTCGCAACCTTTCCCTTCCGAGCGCAAGTGCGTTACCACTCGGCCACCCAGACCACATCAGCATTCAGTCATGTCACAAGTGCATTGATTAAAATGAAATGCAATGAAATGCTCATTTATAATTATTATTTGAAATTTTCTTTTCTTTTTCATGCTTACTTTTTAGTGCCGTGTCTCTGTTTATGTTGTTGCCTTGTCATCTTTAATTTATGCGTAAGTGTATATGAGTGTGCTTGAGTTGTTAATGCGAAAGAATGTGTAATAGTGCGCCTTGCGTCGCCTTGTGGTGAGATATGTGCGTGTTATAAATTCTCGTATTATTATTATTATCCCTGACCAGTTGACAGATAATTTTTTCATGTAGGAGGTCTTCTGACAGAACAACTTTGTTTGGTAGCTAGGGTATTTGGACCTACACATCATTTTCAGTCCAGGTCCAACTAACCTTTTGAGTTAGGGAATAACGCTGAGTAACTCCAATTTTGTTTTGTTTTTGTTGTTGCTACAGATGAGTTCATTTGCAAGTCCCATGGCCATGTCACAGAAGTCGTCGGTGTACCTGTCCCTGGCGGGCGACATCACAGGGTCCATTACTCGTCTCAACAACACATCTACTCTCTCCCCGGCACCAAACCTTTTTGGAACCAGGAAGAGGTCTCCACATTTTACTCTGCTATACAGATAGACTTTTTGATGGACATAATGTAGGCATAGTTGAGTGGTCTAAAACAGCCTCCGTTCTGTGTTGACAGGCATGGGAATTCTCCTCGGGTCCGAGGATTTCCGAGAAAAGCTGAACATTTCCGAGAGAGAAAAAAATTCCCTTCCGAGAAAAAAAATGGAGAAGTGTGTTCAAAGGATATTAGAGGCACAGGAAGCTTCCTGTAAACCATCACAGATACTGTCAAGCTTTTACACACAGTACAAACACCGTTCCATTTGAACGCTCACCGAACAGGAACATCCTAGGTGCCCTATGTAAAGAGCGAGCAATTTTCAAAGAATTAATTTTGCGGATTGTCTCCTCACACAATCGGACCGTGGTGCGTTTTGGCGCTAGACCTAACTTTTAAAATCTAAATAATAAATTGACAGCTTCTTACACAAACATTCTTAAATCATAAAAGAATTCTTTTTTCATCAAGACAAGATCAGTACAATTCAAAGTTTTGAAAGTTTGAAAAAAGAAAAGCCCGGAAGCAGGGTCACGCAAAGTCGTGGTTCTCGTAGCAGACGACGGTTTATGCCTATCGCCAGTTCCTCTGAACAGTCAAAAGCCATCGCTAGAGTTCTTGTGAACCACAGCCATTTGTTTCGTGCATAGTCAGAGGTACATAATAACGTGCTATTGCAGATAAGCTCACAGCGAATTACAAACTGACGACAACATTGTGAAAAAGGAAAACTGGATCACACGGGTTCAAGATGGCTCCAGGGTAAGATAAACCACGCAAAAATAAATTCTTTGAAAATTGCTCGCTCTTTACGGAGGGCACCTAGGATGTTCTCAAGCGGTGAGTGTTTAAATAAAAGGGTGTTTGTACTGTGTGTAAAAGCCTAACAGTATCTGTGATGGTTTACGGGAGGCTTACAGTGCCTTTAATTTAGTTGAAGGATTAAATTGATCGTTGCTTACTGGCAATACAAAACATGTACATGTATTACATTTGTTCAGGTTTTTTTGCTGTGTAAAATTCATGAAACATAATCACAGAATGCGCCGGATTGCACAGGTTTTAAACTAGACTTCAGAAAAATTCCAGGGGACCCCACTAGTTTTCCTAGATTTTTCTTTCAATCAATTCCCATGCCTGGTTGAACACAAATCAAGTCATTCAGTTTTAGTATTTTTGAAGTTATATTTTATTTTAACCTATTTATATTTTTCTTACAGGTTGTCTTATGCTGAGAGTCCCAGCAAAGCGCAGGAACGTCTGAAGGAAAAAACAAAGAAACTAAGGTAGGTTTTATTTCCAAACTTACACTTCAGTCCTGATAATTGGTGATGCTTAGATGATGTTTGACCAACTTAATTACTTACTCTTTTACTGTCCATACATGTGCCATAATACGCAATTCTTTGTTCGCCTTGAGACAGAAACTGCATAGATTCAAAATAATTTCAGTTAAAGCTGGCCAGCAATGATGACTAACGATTTGAATGTTCATTCAGCTGTTCTCAGTTGAGATGTGCATGCCATCTTTCTTTAGAAAAGCATCGACAGACACTTTTACGTCTACTTTCAGGTCACATCTGCCAATGCCTGTCCCCAAAACCAGCAGCACAAAGCCGGCAGCATCCCCCATACCAGAAGACCACCAGGAGGACGATCACAGCGCAAAGACACAATGGCCCAGCCCACTTTCACACATCAAGGGTAGCACAACAGAGGCTGAGAGGACTGGATCAGCTAGATCAGCCAAGGCCAATAAAGGGAATAAGCAAGTGCCCCTCTCCCAGCAAGATGGGAAAAACTCTCAGAGCAGCCTTATTAATCACCGTGCACAGACCCAACTGTCCAGCTCACTATCACACGCCAAGGACCACACAGCAGACACTCATTTGAGTGTACAGTCCAAAACAACAAAGACTGTCAAAGGGAAGCAGCAAGCACCAATCTCGGATGGGGAACAATCTCAAAGCAGCATGACAGAAGTTGGCACTTTCCTTTCCCTAGCCAGTCAAAGTCGGCATAAACCCAACACTACAACTGCACACAGTTCTCTGTCAGACAGCGATGAGGATGAGTTTGCAATCTTGGACGAGAGTCCCGTGTACAGAGGTAAGAGTGGGAAAACAAAGGCAAAAGAGGGCAGAAAAGCCACAGCTGCTCAGAGAAAGTCCACCGCCAGTAGAGCCGTTGTGGAGACGTCAGAAGATACAACCACAAAGAACATAACTAGAACGATATCTGCCGGGAAGCCTTCATCATCAAATAAGGATGAAGCAGAAACGTCTCCAGCGGTCATGAACACCCAAAAAGGACAGAAAAAGGCTGGAAAGGTCCCCACCAAGAAGTCTTCACCGTCAAATGAGGATGAAGCAGAAACGTCTCCAGCAGTCGTTAACACCCAAAAAGGACAGAAAAAGTCTGGAAAGGTCCCCACCAAGAAGTTTTCACCATCAAATGAGGATGAAGCAGAAACGTCTCCAGCAGTCGTTAACACCCAAAAAGGACAGAAAAAGTCTGGAAAGGTCCCCACCAAGAAGTTTTCACCGTCAAATGAGGATGAAGCAGAAACGTCTCCAGCAGTCGTTAACACCCAAAAAGGACAGAAAAAGGCTGGAAAGGTCCCCACCAAGAAGTCTTCATCATCAAATGAGGAAGGAGCAGAAACGTCTCCAGCAGTCGTTAACACCCAAAAAGGACAGGAAAAGGTCCCCACCAAGAAGTTTTCATGGTCAACTGAGGATGAGGTAGACACTGTTGCTGATACACACACCCAGCAGCAGAATTCAAAGGGAAGGAAAAAGTCTGGAAAGATGTCCACCAATAAATCAGACGAACACCAGGTAGAAACTTTACCAGCTATGAGAAAAGGGAAGACAAAGGCTGAAAAAATGTTGAAAAAGAAATCTTTATCCTCCAAGAAAGATAAAGTAGAAGCTTCCCCTGCTGACACAGTCACTAAGCAAGAAACTCCCAAAGGCCGGCGAAAGGCTGTAAAGATGTCCAGCAAACAGTTGTTAGCAGAGGAAACTGAGCTGTTATCCCATGAAGATACTGAAGCACAACAGGAGAAACCAGAAAGCACCAAAACAGCCGACAATGCAGGCAGGAAAAAATCGCCTGAAGAGCAGAACATAGGTTTACATGCAGCAGACACCAAAACTGGACAAAAACAAACAAAATCAAAGGCAGTGCCCAGAAAAGTTGCTCACAAAAAAATGACTGATCACCCTGGCGAAGAAGACCATTCAGAGAATGAAATTGTAAACTCAAAAGCAAAGAAGGTTACAAGGATCAGCTCTGGGAATCTCCCACAATCTCTGGACGCTGAACTTGAGCTTGAAATGGAACCAAAGTCTGTTGAAAGCAAGGCCCCCAAATCGTCACGAAGATCTGGTTTGAAGCACAAAAGCCTGTCTCACACCCAGGAGGAAGAGTTTGCTGACGCTGGTAAAAATCCAGAATCGGCAAAAGGAGTGATTGAAGAGTTATCTCCATCACCTGCCAAGAAAAGCAAGTCAGCGGTTGGAAAAGGAGCAAGGGAGTCCGTCCAGCCCGAGGAAGCATCAGTACAAAAAGACAAAGAAGAAAAAGAAGGCAAGCCATCCCGAAAAAGCGCAAAAAGAAAGCTGCTGGAGTCACATCGTACCAGTGATATGTTCGTTGAGGCCCCCAACACTCATGTGGTAGAGGTGCAAGTACATCATGCTGGCGAGGTCTACAATTTTTCTCCTGACCCCAAACCCAAGAGGAAAAGCACCAGGGTATCTACTGTGAGAAAGAAAAAGCCTGCAGACACTGAATCCAAAAGTCAAGCGGTCATTGGAAGATTACCTTTGGGCACTAACGTGGGTCATTCTCCTGCTGACGACGATATCGTTGAGTTTAACGCCATAGACAGAGAAGTTGCAGACAGTGGCGTGCCTAAGAAAGTAAAGAAAACCAGCAAGAAAGCATCTTCCAAATCTCGCACTGCAAAGACTACTGCATCAAAGAAAAAGACGGCAAAAAATCTGAGCGAGAAACTGTTCGAAGATGCAAGCAACTTGGATGTTCATGAAGAAGCAGCTCCTGGCAAGTCTGAGCACAAGAGGGGGGTGTCTGATGATCCGAAGTCAGGTAGAAAGGGGAGAAAAGCATCCATTGTGGCATCTGAGATAATACCACGGATGGAGGACCAAGAAGCATCTCCAGGCAAGTCGGAGCTGAAGAGGGGTGTGACTGGTGATCACAAGTCTGGTAGAAAGGGGATGAAGGCATCCGTTGTGGCATCTGAGATTATACCACGGATGGAGGACCAAGGAACATCTGATGCAGATGATGAGCCAGATGGCATGCAAGATGATGTACAGGAAGAAGGTGGGTGGCCGTTCTTTTTCTTTTGTTGTTTGTTGTGTCTGTGTCACAGTGTGTTGTCTCATTTGCCTACCCCCCCTCCCCCTGATTTTTTAACATAAATTTGAGCTTGTGCTGTGAGTATTGGCTTGCAGAGTTTTGCTTTAATGTTTTTGTGTTTGAAGAATTTAACATTACAAGTTGTATCAAAGTAACTAATCTGATTTGTTTACACGTGCATATGCTTTCACTAGAATCTAAATATTCTAATTTTTACGCACTTCTTCTAGTGTGTTCTGTAACTGTTAACTTTCAGTGTGTCGTTTTCCACCTAGTCACTGAATTGTCTACTCTAACTCACGCATTGACTCTTGCTCATCTTCAGAAGACGGAGAGACGTGCACACCATTGGCTCAGTCCTTTGTTCCTCTGGACCATGGTGACTCTGCGTTGAAAAGCGGCATTTCATTTCGGCGCTTCAGTCATATCCCCTCCTCACTCAAAATCAGACGTTCAAGGCAGTTGATGTACACCAGTTCTGACAAAGTCCAGGATGACATAATCTCTACACCGCCACTCAGTAAGTTTTTGTCTCCGTGAACCAGCCTTTCAAGCTCTTCTTGACAAAATGTAAATAGATAAGTAGTAATTCGGATAAGTGACATTTTCAAACAGCTTCTCATACATGGTCTTTTGAAAACTAAAGCACTTGCTGTGAAAGTATTATGAGGCTCAAAAACCAAAGAATTATGTGTGGACAAATTTTTTCCTTTGAAAGTGGGTACAGAAAGTTGTAAACATGTTAGCAATACATGTAGCAAGAAATGTTATACAGCAATACAAATATTCTAATGAGAAAGAAGTGAGAAAACCAGGGCAGAACATACTCCTAGGATCTTCCAAACCTTTTTAGCGTATTTGCTTTTCCACTTCAAGGTGTCCTTGTCTTTATTCGTAACGAAATCCTGCCCCCGATGTTACATATGGATGTAAAAGACCCATTGAGAGTGTGGCCAAGACCTAGGAGTAGAAAAAGGCAAACTAGATGAGAGCTACATGTAGTATTTTGGTTTTCCCTCTGAGGTATTTCTTACCTTGATGTCATGCACCGTGCAGGGAGACAGTCTTTTCTGTCAGAGGGCGCCGCCAGTCCCCAGCTTCAGGCTTCAAGCATGCGAACAAAGTCACGTCAGGGCGGCAAGAAGGAACGCCGTGTGACCATCAGCAACACTGTTGCACATCGTAGTCTCACTCCTGATGGTAACTACTACTTGTGATCATTGTTCTTTCTTATTGCCTGTTTGTCAGTCCGTCTCCCTGTTATAAGCTGTTGATGTCGTGTGATTGTCGAAATTTGAGTTTTCTTTCTCAAATATTTGATGTTCACATAACTGATAAAGCGTATTAGTATTGATGTCTAAGATCTTACAAATGCATGTTGTGCAGCCACTATTTTGGGGAATGTTGCTGCATTTGTTTGTATGTTAAATAAATGTAAATGTACAAATTGGGCATGGAAACTGTCTGTGAAAATACCTCAGGCTAACCCCAGAATGATTTGAGTAAGATTAATAGAAAAACTCTATAAGATTTTCTCATTCCCATGCCTGTAAATGTAAAAGACTAGAAGTAGACTGTGTTATGTGGCGCAGAGAGAGAGAGTGTGTGTGTGTGTGTGTGCATGAGTATGTGTGCTTTCAACCCCCGAAGCTCTCACAAATGTTTGACGTTTGTTGCTGTAACGGTATGGAACTGTTGGCCTGTTTGGTTGAGTTGATGAAGTGTGGAAATGAGTGTGTTTGTGTGGGTGAGCAGGTATGAACCTGTGGGTCTGTTTGGTTCAGTTGATGAAGTGTGGAAATGAGTGTGTTTGTGTGGGTGAGCAGGTATGAACCTGTGGGTCTGTTTGGTCCAGTGGATGAAGTGTGGAAATGAGTGTTTGTGTGGGTGAGCAGGTATGGAGGGGGCAGACAGGAGCACCACCCTTCTCCCCAGCATGTCCGCCACACCGGTTCATTATCACCAGATGTCGTCACCAGCCTCACCGGCTAGAGGCCATTGGGAGGAAAACAAGATCGGTAAGTTCCAGTCTGCTTCCTGAGACAGCTCTGTGTGTTACTAGTGTGTGTTGGCCATTGCACAGATCCATCCAATTTTCTGTCTAAATTGTAAGGTATGAGCTCCTTTTCATATAAACTCATACATTTACATACAATCAGGGTTCGTACAGGTCATGGAAAACCTGGAAAGTCATGGAATTTGATTTTTAATTTTCCAGGCCTGGAAAGTCATGGAATTTCAATTCAAGCCATGGAAAGTCATGGAATTAAAAAAAAATAAGAAAGAAAAAAAATTAACCTTTAGCACGCCAGCGGCGATTTTTGTCGCCCAGCCATTCTCCCCCCCCCCCCCCCTTTGCCAGCCAGCGGCGATTTGCGTCGCCAGCACAAGGCTTGTTCGTATGACCAACTTCTCGTTCGTATTTGCATACGAGAATAACGGTATTTTTAACGGCAATTGAGCCAAAGTGAGGCTCACTTCCTTCCGTTATCTCGTCGTGTCGTCTGCGCTGCATTTGAGTCGGTTTCGTCGAAGTTTTCTGCTTTTGTTTTTGCATCGATAAAGTACTTTAGCGCTTCGACAAGCAAGATGGAGGATGATGAATTTGAAACTTTCTTTCGAGTTGTTTCTTGACAACAAAAAGTATGCGGAATTGGAACGAATTACCGAGGAAGATCTTCGCAATGAACTGTGTATCGCGGTGAAAAAAATGACAGTTCGTCAAGTGACAGTGACGGTTACGAAACGGAATTTACGAAAGTGCAGATGGATACAAACATTGGCTGGTCCAGTTTAGTGAAATGACAGGACCAGCAAACATTACCGATAATCTGACTGCGTAGCAAATGCTTGACTTGCTTGTCGAAGAGACACTGCGTAGAAACTGACTCAAATTCAGTGCAAAGCAAGCCAGTGTCAAAACTGGCAGTGACAAGACGTAAACAGTTTGCGTGTTCGGAAATGGCGACCTGTGGATCTAGTCATGGAAAATGTTATTGAGGCTCATGGAAAGTCATGGAAAAGTCATGGAATTTTGTTTCTAAAAACCAGTGGGGACCCTGTACAATGATTTACAGCCTGGCGACTTCCAAGCAGACACCACCACCCCAGATCACATTCCTAAAAATTGTGCCGTATTTGTATTTCAGCAGAGTGAAGACAACGGTTAGATGACAGATGCATAAGGAAATTGAACCTGATGATCCTTGTTTCATGACTAACTCATTTCATTTAATCAGAAAACTGACATCAACTGATAAGCTTATTGGAATGTTTGACATCACATGTATCATTTTTGTCCCCTTTGCGAAGTGGTCACAACTTTTAGAAAATATTTTAGAAAACACATTGACTGATTGTAAGAAAATGGCTGAGAAACTGGCTAGTTTCACACTGCAACTGCTAATTGTTTCTTTTATCCAGTGCATCCAGATGACGACAACACTGACGGCCTGCGTCGCTCTCACCGTACGAGAGTGAAACCTTTGGAGTGGTACAAGAATGAGCGCATCGTCTATGACAGACGGAAGTCAGGACCTGTGATTGTGGCCGTTCAGCCATCCAGAGAACGTCTCTATCTCGAGCAGGAGAATCTGAGGCGCAGAAAGCGACGGCAGAGAAACAGTAAGACTTTTGTTATGGGTAGAGTGTTGGGTGTATGTGTTAGGTGCTGGCAGTAAGGCCCAAAAAAAAAAATAGTCTGTTTACGGTAACCCTATTTTTTTCGCGCGACCCTAGACTTTTTTTTGGCATTTGGGGAGAAAAAAAAATCTTTTGGTTTTTTTTGCAAAATAACGTAAAAATATGGTTTTTTTGGGAAAAAAAAAAAAAATCCCGACCTACCGACCCTATTTTTTTGGCCTATGTTACCGTAAACAGACCTCTTTTTTTTTGGCCTAATGACAAAGAAACAGTAAGACTTTTCTTCATGGGTAGAGTGTTGGGTGTATGTGTTGAGTGCTGGTCATAACGGCAGAGAAACATTTGGATTTTTGGTTAGTGGAAGAACGTTGTGTGTATATGTGTTGAGTGCTGGTTATAAATATATAAGTGAGAATGCCCAGAATTGTTGGCGCAAATCAAGATTGTTGGATGAATAGCTGTTTGAACATGATTTCTTTGCTAGCTTCAGTAGGTAGAACAGAACATCCCCCTGAGCATTTGCTCTTGTTGCATGACCTGATGTTTGCAGTTACTTTGGTCAAAAGGGCCGTATCCAAGATATTCATTTGAAACAAGTGGTGCAGTTTGACAAAGTCTTACATTGTAGCTGTTTGCTTTGTACAGTGGTGAAGAAGAAGCAGAGGATGGTGAAGGGGGGGACGAAGAAGCGGCTGTCCACCCACCTCCCTCTTCCCTCCAACCTCAACGTCACGGTCAGCACCAGCATCCCCGTCCTCCACCCCGAGACCAGAGAGGAGGTGTTCTTGGGTAAGGTCGTTTAGATTGCTAACCTTGACATCACCTTCACCTTCAGCGACTTTGTTCTCCATCCAAGGGGAAAATGCTTGTGTTTTGCAGAATAGAAAAATACCCTGCTGACTAGATGATAGGTCCATCTCATAGCAACAGGAACTCATGTGTAAGTTACTCGAATTACTAACCTTGTTGTGGCCATTGTGCATTTGTCTTTTTGGACTCCAAGGATATGCTCATTTTTGACTCACATGCGAAGCAAAAGTGAGTCTATCTACTTACCTCAGTCGTCCGTCCGTCTGTCCCCCCCGTCCGTCCGTCCGGAAAACTTTAACGTTGGATATTTCTTGGACACTATGCAGTCTATCAGTACCAAATTTGGCAAGATGGTGTATGATGACAAGGCCCCAAAAAACATACATAGCATCTTGACCTTGCTTTAAGGTCAAGGTCGCAGGGGCCATAAATGTTGTCTAAAAAACAGCTATTTTTCACATTTTTCCCATTTTCTCTGAAGTTTTTGAGATTTAATACCTCACCTATATATGATATATAGGGCAAAGTAAGCCCCATCTTTTGATACCAGTTTGGTTTACCTTGCTTCAAGGTCAAGGTCACAGGAGCTCTTCAAAGTTGGATTGTATACATATTTTGAAGTGACCTTGACCCTGAACTATGGAAGATAACTGTTTCAAACTTAAAAATTATGTGGGGCACATGTTATGCTTTCATCATGAGACACATTTGGTCACATATGGTCAAGGTCACTTTGACCCTTATGAAATGTGACCAAAATAAGGTAGTGAACCACTAAAAGTGACCATATCTCATGGTAGAAAGAGCCAATAAGCACCATTGTACTTCCTATGTCTTGAATTAACAGCTTTGTGTTGCATGACCTTGGATGACCTTGACCTTGGGTCAAGGTCACATGTATTTTGGTAGGAAAAATGTGTAAAGCAGTTCTTAGTGTATGATGTCATTGCTAGGTTTAGCTGAAGGTCAAGGTCATGTCAAGGTCAAGCATGTGAGTCGTATGGGCTTTGCCCTTCTTGTTTTTTATGTCAACAGCGTAAAAATGTCTAACCTTCCTGAATCCTTCCTTCCCCCCCCCCCCCCCCCCCCCCCCCCAGCAAACTTGTTCGTATCTACCTGTCTCATTCCTGTGACTTACCTGGGCAATCAGAAGAGTCCTAGGATTCATGGGAAATTGTTGAAGGAGGGGAATAGGAATTGTCAATCAGATATTGTAAATACCAGTCCTGTTGTGTGACTGGATAATCACATGTTCAGTGTGTGTGTGTGTGGGTGTCTAAAGGAAGATTGTCAACACCTTTACAGGCTGTTTCGTCCCCGAGTCATCCGCCACCATCATTGGTCCCCAAGGTGACGACCCTTCACCCGATGACCCTTTCACCTTGAAGCTGATGGCACAGCAGAAGTTGTTCACCACGGGCATCCTGACCTTGGCTCCAGCCTCGGAGAAACCACTGCAGCGAGCCGTCAGCACAGCGGTGGTAGGTTGCATGCCAGTTGTTTGACTAGATGTGTATGTTTCTAGCATCTGACCGGGTTCCCACGCTCCTTCAATCTCTTTAAATTCTGAGAGTCATTTGCAAGACTTGAATTTATGTCAAACTTGCTCCTGCAGCCTCCACCTTGAAAACTACTGAACTTGAAATGTTAAGTAACGAGCATCAGGGCTCCCCAAACTGTGCGTCCCTGCGTCCTATACACACTAGAAACCGAAAACAATACTACAAGTTCATGGAGGGGGACGCACTTAAACTGAAAAGAGCGGGTCCGTTATCATGTGTACCATCAAAACAGTTTTCAGAAAACGTTCTACCTGTTCAATACCGACGTAAATTTACAGAGTTAATATATGACTCATTCGACCATAATAGTTTTGTAAAGGGCTCAGAGAGTTTCAAAAAGTCGAAATTACTTTGGCGTGAGCGATCCCGAGGTTATGTGTAGGCGTGGAATGTGCCTTCCAAAAGTAAGAATATGAACCTCCTTGTCTTCGGACCCTCTAAAGTTCCGCTAAGGGGGTTCGAGGATCCCCTACAAATTGAAGTTGGCGGTCCAGGGACCCTTTAGGTTGAGCGTCCTGCCTTGAATATGTTTTCTGTGTGAACTAAACGTGTTTTGAGTGTGAGTGTGCCCAAGATCAAATGCTGTGAGAAGGCAAAAGACGAGAAAGAAAGAAAAGATGTCATCTTTCTTGGCTGAAAATCACTCTTGGCCTGGAAAAAGGTACTGGAGGACATGAAGTGCCAAACAGACTGTGATATTACATAAAGGTTTATCAGTTCTCCTTGAAATGGGGGAAAAACTCAAAAATCTTGAACTCTCCTTGAATTTTGTTTGCACTTTATTGTTGCAGTTGTTCTCAATCACCTATGGCAAGATCCTGGTCACAATCAACAGAGCCACGACCATCATGGAGAATGGTGATCACTTCTTCATCCCCAGAGGTACACAGCATGTTTCAGTAGAACGGTGGTGTTTTGTTTGTGGGCATGGGAAATGCATGCTTGAAGGATACGAATGGCTTTAAAATATATTTAGAAAACCAAAATCTCTCCAAGAGTGCGCTAAGAGTTTTAGTGCATTGCCATTAGCCAATCAACTGTTTCACATCAGTCATGTGACACCAGTACTTACTGACAGTTATTGTTATTGTTATTATTATTTTTTATTTTCTAAATATTTGTATTATTATTACAGGGGCAGTGTACAGCCTGAAGAACCTACGCACAGATGAGGCTAGCCTTACTTTCGTCAATTTGATGTTGGAAAATGCAGAGGAAACGAGCATTCGGCAAAGCAGTAATCAGGCCACGCCAAAATCATCCGTCCAAACACAGTCTGTTCTGGACAATTTGTAATGCTGCACTAGGACTGTGGCCAGTAAAACATCCAGCGACCAGTTACGTCCTCTTCAACAAGACTCTGATGCTTTTTATTGTGCATGATGAGAAATGCTGTACAGTACACTGCTCAAGAACAAGGTTAACTGGAACATTCTGATATTTTACCTGGGGGTATTCTCAAAATACCCACCATGAAATTGGTCGTAAATAACGATTGTTATTCTGTTTATCCATTGTTCCCTGCACATATTGTGTTATCATGTTTTAGACTTGGTGTGACTGGTTTCTGTAAGAGCCAGGATTTAACAAGAACCACCAGTTTGCAAAATGACTAGAGTTTTCACGGATGCTTCCATTAAAATGCCTGGCAAGATAACAAGATGCAGAGATTGAGCATACTGCAATGATGGAAAATACAGTGGAACCCCCAGTTTAAGACTCCCTTTCAGGACCCCGTTTTCTCAGACTTTCTTTTCATAACCACTGTAAATTTACCCCCCTGTTAAGACTCCCTCCTATTTAAGGCCTGATTTTCTCAGTATTTTGGAGGTCTTAAAAGGGGGGTTCCACTGTACAGTGGGTAGCTGCACTGTACGTTAAGTTACTTTTCTTTGATCCAGACACTGGTACATTTGCACACCAGTGACTAGTTTGTGCGTGTTTCTGTTCACACAAGTCATCTGAAAAGATGCCAAGACTGTACGTACTGTGTGACTGAAAATGCTGGGCAAAGCAATACATATTCATTAAGGTAGTGTTGAAACTCTGTGTCATACAGAGTTTTTAAAGAGGTTTTTGTTTGTTACATAACATGTGTTTGTCTTTTTAAAGCCTGAAGGGTGAAAAATGCACAAAATGTCCTTGCTAAGTTGTTTAGTTTTAGTGAAGATGGTGTTATGTGTGCAATGCTTAAAGGATGTAAAATATTCTTACATTCTGCTTGTTGCTCTGAATGATAAAGGAATGTTGACACTTCTCAGTACAGAAAAAAAGTGTGAATTGTGTTTTTACACAAGATTGAGACTTGATTGTGCAATCAAGAACTGGCAAATGACATGGGGTGACAGTAGATACCTTGCTTCATTGCAGTCTTGTTTGTGTGTGAGGGTGTATACATGTATGTGTGTGTGAGTCTCTGGTTTGTATACAGTATATGTGTGAGCGTTTAGTGTCACAGCGATATTGTGTGTGAACATTTTGAAGACAAGAGTATCCAAAATGTCTCATTGACAATTGTGTGCTTAAAATGACTGTACAGTTTCAAAGTAGGGACAGCGGAGCTTCTTCCCTTGTTTTAAGGTGCTGTATGTAAACAGAACGGTTGAAGTGCTTACACTTATGGAAAAGTTTGTTCATTTTGTATATTTTTTGTTAGAAGATTCATGCTCAGTTTAGTTGGAGGTTTACATTTACACATACATGTACATAAATTTGTGTCTTTTTAAATGTGTAAATTTGTATGTACATTTCTTTGTGCAGTATGTAAGCATTTACAACCGTCGGTTATTTATTTATTTTTATTTTTATTTTTTTTATTTTTATTTTTTTTTGGGGGGGGGGGGGGGGGGGGGTAAACTTCTGTTAGATAGGGACTATCTACAGCATGTAAATTCCTGTGCATATCATTTTATACTATCACTTCTCCTCTGTTTTGTGTACAGCTCTGTCACCTTGAGAATATTCACAGCAAAAAACATGCTTCATTCTGTACAACCATTTCCTTGTTTGATGTTTGCACTTAATTTAGGACAGACTACTTTGAATGCATCAGCAATGGCATTTGCAAGGGAAAAATCAATAGCCTGGCTGCATTTTATGCAGAGTGGACACTTTTTTTCTGAATTTATTTTGCAGATTAACATAGACTAGTTATTATTTAGGAAATTAATTCAAGAAAACATCCCCTCTCTACACAGAAGGAAACCAGGCTTTTGGGTTTTGACTTGTGTTTGAGTTGAAAAATTCCAGGGGGGGGGGGGCAGAATCAGTATTAAATCAAATTGTTTAGTGATTCAATATATAGATATAGCTTTTAACTTCACCAGTACATGCATTGATTGATGTAAAAAAAAAAAAAAAAGATTTAAAAAAAAAGACAAAATCCAAAATTCTCCTTTTCATTTTTTATTGTACAAGAAATTAAAAAGTGAAGACTATTTACATCATTTACAAAAATACTCTTACACTTTACAAGTACACAACAAAAAACAGACATGAAAAAGATGTGTAGACCTACACATACAAATGGTTAAGCATTAACCCAGAACAATCACAGAAAGTGCTGAAAAAGTGGAAATGTGATTAAATAAATTATACTGTTTATACATAGAGACTTGGAATGATACTGATAGTGGTATAAAAACTTTCTACCATGCTACATGTTTGCGAATTCTAACAAAACAGTAAGAGCCTTCTGCAGACCTGTTTACCCCCATAAGTGTTTTGGAGTAATGCTCAGCCCCCAAAATAGTAATCCTGGCACAAAAATAGTAATCATCCAGCCTTCGTCGCCAATTACAACGCACATGACAACTGTGTCTGCGAAACGCAATCATGCACATATATATCCATCATTCACAAACAAAACACATCAGTCAGTTTTTGTAGTCATCATAATTTCAAAGAAGATCACATCAAAAGCACATGCATCACCGATTCTTTTTCTTTTGCTCGTGGTAGGCCTTTTTCAGTGTGTCAAGCGCTTCTCTACTGTACTTGCGCTTGCCGAATGAGTGAGGGCAAGACTTCACCACTAGAAGGCTCTCCAGCGTCTCATCAGACAGACATGATCTCTGGTCAGTCCTGTGGTTTTTTCACCCCATTTTGCCATTGAAAAAAACTGCCAAACATGTGAAAAAATAAAAAAAATAAAAATGTTTTTTTTTTTTTAACCTTTTTTTTTTATTTATGAAAATTGTAGTCTTGACACGGATAGCGGAATGGCGTATTTTTTGCAGAAAATCTTAATAAATTACGCCAAAATCGTAAGGGTAAACAGGTCTGCTTCTGCTAAACTAAAACAGGTTCACATCTTTGCCTTTTTTCTTCACACTGTTGCAAAGGAAGATCTTCATCATGCAGTAAATCTGCTAAAATAAAGGCTATTTAACCAATCATAAAATGAGGAACTAGACAAGAATGAATGAGATCTTGGTTTTGACATGAGATATTCAAAGGAAAGCTGTAAAGCACAACACTGGGTGTATAAAATGGATGCTGCAAGGTATGGAATGCTTCAAAGTGGGCAATGTTTTCATTATTAGGCACATCGTTCCCTGTGTAATACATAAAATGCACAATTCAGAAAACAAGGAAATGAATTAAACATCTATTTTTACTCTGTTCTGTGCTAAATACAGAATGGAATGCTTCAAAGTGAGCAATGTTTTCATTATTAGGCACATTGTTCCCTGTGTAATACATAAAATGCACAGTTCAGAAAAGAAGGTCATGAATTAAACATCTATTTTTACTCTGTTCTGTGCTAAATACACTGTGCCGTCTGTGGTACATGTATCTCTCTTTTAATACCTACAACATTCTGAAAAGAGGGAGTCTTAAACAAAAGGTAAATTTCTGACACTTCACCCCGCGGGTTAGGGGAAAGAATTTACCCGATGCTCCCCAGCATGTCGTAAGAGGCGACTAACGGATTCTGTTTCTCCTTTTACCCTTGTTAAGTGTTTCTTGTATGGAATATAGTCAATGTTTGTAAAGATTTTAGTCAAGCAGTATGTAAGAAATGTTAAGTCCTTTGTAATGGAAACTTGCATTCTCCCAGTGAGGTCATACATTCTACTACGTTGCAAGCCCCTGGAGCACTTTTTTGATTAGTGCTTTTGTGAACAAGAAACAATTGACAAGTGGCTCTATCCCATCTCCCCCCCCCCCCCCCCCCTTTCCCCGTCGCGATATAACCTTTGTGGTTGAAAACGATGTTAAACACCAAATAAAGAAAGAAATTTCTGACACTAGGTAGAGACGGTCTGAGAAAATGGGGTCTTAGTGCAAAAGGAATCTTAAAATGCAAGGTCTTAAAACAGGTTTCACTGTAAACAGTCAGTCAAACATACATGCTGTGGTTGGTTTTTCCTCTGGTGGCAGTGGTAGATATAATGAGACGCTCATGAATGGCTTGGCAGTGTGGATTTTTCATTCCATCTCATCTTGCATTTATACTTTCATTAACACACTTTGATTGTGCCGCTATTTCATTCTTTCTCGATCCTTTTCCCTTTCAAAACTCTTCGGTTTGAGTTTAATGCAAATGCAAAAATATCGCATTCTGTTCTTCATTCCTTCATCAATAACCTAATTGTACAGTCTATCAAACATGCATTATAAATAAATGAATCATCACAAAATTAAGTTGAGATTGTGCATTCCTTGAATCTGACATTTTCCAGATCTAAACTGAACAGCCAAGCAATTTCCAATGAATGAAAGCCCATAAGTCTGGCCAGTGAATGAAGGTCTCTCATCTGGTCCATGGCACCAGTTCTTCCATCTGGCCAATCGGAAGCACTTGTTTCCTAGGGTTTGAGATTCCAGGCCTGTCGCATCATGAGGTCGAAGTAGCTGTCACTGTCAATGGAGGCTGACACACCAACATAGTAGTTTTCGAATTCCTCCTTGGTAATCTGCAGTCAAAGAAACACAAGTTTAAAAAAAGATTTTAAAACGATGAAAATGCTGTGTGACCCTATATTTACCTTTCTATTTCCATTGGGAATGGACATACAGTAACAGAAAAATAAAATATGTAATCAGATTAGAGGTTTTAGGTACATTGGTCTATTACTGGGATTCCAAAAGTTTTTGTTTTTTCTCATCAGTTTGTTGCCATGTTAAGGTCTTTGATGCTATTGAATCAATGAATGCAGAAAGCAATTTATTTGTATAATTTTGTTTTATGTATGGTAAGAAACACCTGAAGACATCATCTGTTTGTGTTATCATTAATTTTAGTCCTGACATGATACACACACAAATTTAAGCAAAATTGTTTGCTGAGGTATACATGCATGTAGCGATGTACCTGTATATTGACAAATAAAAAAATGTCCAAGAGAAAATAACATTCTTATAGTGCTCAACGGGAGCATCTCCTTACTCCCCCGTATCGTTACTCCCCCCGGCTTGTTACTAACCCTGACCCTAACCCTAACCCTAACCCTAAGGGGGAGTAACGAGCCGGGGGAGTAACGAGCTGATCCCGTGCTCAACATGAGTCAGTTATAACATTCTTACTTTTATGCAGTAATTATGAATTACAGGTTTGACTCAGGAGAAAGTAGAATACCCCTGATGGACAAGACGTCTTTGAGAAAGAACTTGAGGGATTGCATTAAAGGCACAGTCCTTACTGTGTTAACTATTTGGCTAACTATCTTAAATATGTCCGGGGATAAGAGCATCCCTCGACTTGGATACAAGCCAAAAATTAACAGCCTGGGTATTTTTGTAAAGAATGGGATATTTGTATGAATTACTTTCAAACTGACACCAGTGTCAATGTGCACAATTATTTCTTAGAATACTCCTACTCTTGACAAGAAGCAGTCAGGGTGTTCATTTTTGGTATATGTCCCAGTGGAGGGTTGGTCTTCTCCCATATAAATGCCTGGGCAGATCTGAGATAGTGAGCCAAACTGTTTTCACAAGACAGATTTTAAGTGCATATGAAAGTGCATGCAGAAAGACGTGTGCAGCCAAGCTTGTTGCTATTCATCTTACACTGTTTTTTTGGCATACAAATTAGCTATTTTCAGTGAGTGTTCTGTTTCATCTTTTTTTTTTTATCAAAGAATACAAATGGAAAACATGAAAGAATAAGAAAGACAACAATATAATGGAAATAAGCATTACAAAAATTATAATTCAGTGAAGATGGTCATTTACATTACCAACATTGTTTTGCTTCCCTTTGCAAACTTCCAACCTGCATCGTTGATTGTTTTAATACCTCTGACCCTATTTTCTATTTACACAGAGCAATAAAACAAGCAAAAATGAACATTGACTCTGGAAAGACAGAGGAAATACAAATTTCAAAGCCTAAGGATCATGTTTGTGTGCACAGTGCACTGCAAATGAGAAGTTTTAGCATTGTGCGTTGTTTCCTACTGTACCTATGACTAAAAAAAATTAGAAAAAGAAAATATGTGTACAAGCACAGAACAACAAATATGAGAGGTGAAAAAACGGCAGTCTCCTGAAATTCAGTTCAACAAACCAACGTTACAAAAATCAACACAGAACACAAACTAATAGGAAGACACAAGTTGAAAAAAACCCACACACCAACAGAAATAAACATAGTAACGCAACCAAACTGCAGCAAAAACATATCACATCTGGTGTCATCTTCACTATCTAATTTCATGTTGAATTTTCATAGACAAACTACGACCTGAAAGGTTTCAGTCTAGACATAATAATCAAGCACTAGGTTTTAAATCAGATCTATTTATTTCAGGATGTTTATCAACTCATGAAGTCCTGCCTGTTAGACACCCAACAGCTAGAATTAAAAGAACGAGAAATGAAGGAGTCAATATGCCAGATAAAACATACAAATGCTAAAGTGCTGAACAGAGAAATGACTTCTCTCCAAGCATGCAGTTATGGTCAGTTATGTGTACCCTCCTGAACGTTTTGCCCCTCACTTCCCCATTGAGACAACAACAACAAAACAGAATTAGTGGAGTCGAAATCAGGAATGCAGAAGAAGAAAAATGAAACAAGTGTTCTAGATTTCTTAACTCATTTTTTTCTACTCACCCTTTTTCCAACCAACACAACACGAAGGACAGCTACTAATACACCAAACATACAGACAAACCTAAACATTCATCAATAGATTTACACAGAGTAGCAGTATTTTCTGTGTTCTTTCTAAACATAAAGCAGCTGAAAAGTACTGCATCTGGCATAAGCTGAAGCAATTTAACACACACAAATGCAGTGGTCATTGTCTATTTCTGTATTCCAAAGGCCAAAATACACCATACAACTTTGTTAAATGTAACTGGTTGCCTACATGTGCCACATAAAACAATTTTTTGTCTGCTGCTAAACAGTTATTTTGTTGTGTTCCATGTGCACCGCATATATCAATGAGCAGCATTCTGATTTGTTCATTGAAAACAAGCTTTCTCTGTTGTTTTCAAGGTTGCATCAAATATGCAAATTGTTGCATGTAACTACATGTACATCTGGGATTTTAGAATCGAGCTGTATACTAACCAATATTTTACCGACTGCCACATGCAGAAAAGTTGTATAACGTATGTTGGCCCTAACAGTTGAAGCATGGCTCAGCAGTACATGAGACGGTGAAGCTGCTTGCAAATCAGGACTAAAATCAGGTTTCAAGACAAATTGTCTGAAAAGAAATGTTGCAGCAAAAATAGGCTGTGAAGCGTGTTGTACATGTTATAACAGCCTAAGTTAGTCTCATGGAACACTCATAAAAAAAAAATGAAGCAAGCTAGATTAGTTGCAGCCCCATCAATGCAATAACTGTGTTTAAAAGTTCATAACTGGTTACTGTAGCAAATCGGCATGTTCAGGGTTAAGCAAAATACATGTATCTAAGCAAATATTAAACAAATATATTACAACTCCTCCATCCTCCATTACAGATTATGGTAATTATGTGGCACTTGAACAGATGGGGAGGAGAGAGAGGAAGATTTTTTATTTATTTATAGAACAGGCAATTTGATGCCTACTCCAAACATTAAAAATTAAAATTTTCAGGTGGACCTTTCAGGAGGGAGGAGTTCTAATATACACTGATTTTCAAAGTATCTTACCTTACTTTGTATTAAATACGAGTAAAATTGAATTACTGCAGACCAACCCCTGTCTCCTCTCAACCTCACACACACACACACACACACACACACATACCACACACACACACACACACAGTTTTCTACCCCCACAAGAGAGTGAATGGATTTGATTTCTGTTGTTGTGTAGTTTGTTGTATTTTATCAATGATTACACATTTCATGTCTTTGTCTTTAGGAAACAATGGCAGAACACAGGCAGAACAGCGTATAAAAGCTGCAGGCCAATGTCTTTACTTGCAGTGTTCATAGTACATTTTTGTATACAATGTATTTTGTATAGCATTCCAAATTTCTGAACGAGATTGGAAATTATATAGAAGCTATCTCATTAGCCCAGCATCATTGTGTGCCAATTAATATATTTTTGGATAAAAAGACCTTTGTCAGCGAAATCAACTTTAACATCATTTGCAGCAGTACAGGTTAGGTACAGTACAGTCTCAAAGAAATACACACACATGCGAACAAACACACACACACACACACACACACACACACACACACACACTGAAAACATTTTTGTTATAATTAAAAAAACATACTTCATAAGCTAGCCTGCAAATTAAGCTGGATCTGATTGTACTATGAGTATATTGCTGTTTAGTGTTCTATGTTATTGTCAGTACTAGAAAAGCCAACCCTGAAATCAGACTTCACAGATAAGTGACAATTTACAAAATACCATTCACTCCTCCACACAGACAAACATAATAGTTTAGTCAAGTTATGTACACAGTAACGGTTGACAGACAGACCGTTTATTTCAAAACACTGGCACTTTAACAATAACAAATGAGTCACCAACATGAGCAAGACTTTACATATATATGATACAATAAGATAGAAGAATTGATTGATGATAAAAAAAAAACCTCAGAAAATGCTGTCTCAAATGAGGAAAAGCCAATTTACATTTCAAGCAGGGAACCTGACATACCAGGTCACAACTAACATCATGCCTTTTTTAATTGAAATTTACATTTTTCTGGCAGCAGATGTCAAAAAGCGCTATACCTGATGACAACTTTAAATTTGATACCTACAATGAAATCACCTGCGATGAAAGGACGCCCACTGGCCCAGCCAAAGTGTCCCTACACTAAAGGCAGCTTGTCGATCATGGCAGGTGTATTTTGGTAAAGATGGCAGACAAAGGAACAATTAAGAGGTGTCTTTTATTCAGGAAAGTTCTCCCCTCAGAGGGGCATCTCATCACAGGTACCACTGTACATGCTGCACTGCACATCAGGACAATTTGCAAAGGATGTCAACACACTGTGACAGTGGAACCTGCAATGTGAGGCCCCTCTGATGCCATGCCGTCACCTCCTAGTAAAGGACGCCTGTAAATTGTTCCTTCATCTTTTATCTTACCTTGTATACCTGTCATGATTGGCCACCTGCACTTTAGCTGGTCCCAAGGGTGTCTTTCCATCGCAGGTACCCCTGTCACTGCAAGTTACCACTTTGATTGATGCCTCGCTGTTCTATAATCATGTTGTGTAAGAAACTGCCAAATTTGACCACAAGTGACAGCATTTTCTGAATTTAAAAAAAAAAAGACAGCAATCCTAAGCATTTACATAACCACATCACAAGGGAGTTTTCAGAGTCGAGTTCAATGCTGCTTTGAAAGAAGACTGTTTAGATGTTAGGTTTTTAACTAAAAGAACTATAATTGCACCAAGCGTAAGGACAAAGGAAACTGCATATTAATTGCTAAAGGTAAGCTTGTTTTTTTTAATGTACTATGCATACCTATTGTACAATTATATTTCTACATGTATCCCGCTATGACTAGAGTATACATATACCCCACTGAACGATTTTATTCCCAAGCCACTTTAATTTGTTGTTAAATCAAAGAAAATGGACCATATCCACTTGCATTCCTTTGGGTCTGTAATCATTTTCATGTTGTACAAAGGGTTACAGCTGTTCAAGCACCAAAAAATCTACACACAGTTTTCAGGGAAATGTGTATTATATAAGGAGAGATGGGGAGCAATTGAAACTCTCTGAGGAGAAAACTTGGAAAACGAACATCTTAATAGCTATAAGGAGTATGGAAGTTAAGAGACATAAATTCAGGGCTTCAATGAAGATTAATCAACTACTCAAGGATAGTAATGCCTTTGCTGTTAGCATTTTAGCACATTTTATGCGTGTTAGTCACATCTGACAAAGAAGAATTCTTTTCCGAAATTGTCAGATCCTTTGTTTCTCGACACATACATAAACATCTCTGCTTTTTTTCTCTTCTTTTCTTGCGATCTCTTTGACTTGAATGTCTGCTTTCTTGTAGGTGCATGTACATATATTCTCTAATTTAACGGGTTAAACATGAGTACGATTTTGTTGTTCTTGCATGCACCATGTAAGTCATGTAAGGCCGTGTTGTAGAGTCACAAAGACTCAAATTGTATCATCAACGATGGGCTATTCCGTAAGCGTTTCTCATCATTAAGTCGAAGTATGCATCATTATCAATGGAAGCGCTGACTCCGGCATAGTAGTTCTCAAACTCATCCTTTGTGATCTGTCGCAGGCAATCGCATGCAAGGAAAACAACCAGTCAGTATATTATATTAAAAAACAAAACAACCCTGCTACAAATATGCACAGAAACAATTAAACTAAGAGAGTTAGAAAAGAAATCTAAATCAGACAGTCAACATTCTGTATTCTTGACTGAAAAACAGGAAAGGTTAATTTACGGAAATTTAAATTCAAAACAAATCATTTACAGAATATATATCAATTCACAAAACATTTTAAGTTAGAAAAGAAAATAGATTTTTATTGTTAATGAATGCTTTAGTAAACAAATGAAACCTCACTCTCAGAAAAGAAAAAGAATCACAGAATAAACAAAAACACTGACAGATTGAATCAGACAAAAACATTAGAACACACATACAAAGGACAACTCTGAGTATAAATGACAATCACACATTTTTATTTCAGTTGAGAATGTGAAATAAATAATTGTGAAGTTTTCACAAGAAGTGAATCACATAGGATTAATGCTACAGCTGTCAAGTGTTACATATTTGTGCTGTAAACTACCCATGTGTAAGTTAACTAACGAGTAAATTGTATTTTAAAAGGTTTGTTACATATTGTACTTTGATCAGAACACACACACACATACACATGCAAAAGACAGACAAAAATGTGCGCGGTTGGCACACACATTCTTTCCCCCTTAATCATCCCCCCCCCCCCTTCCCCATACCCCCTCTCTTCCCCCACAAACAAACTTGTTTAATGCACAGACAAAAAGGCACAAATCCGCTCAATGGGGAGATGCATCAATTTTCACTATCCCTCCCCTCCCCAAACCAACCTACCTCCTCTCTCTTCTTCTTCTTCTTCTGCGTTCGTGGGCTGAAACTCCCACGTACACTCGTGTTTTTTGCACGAGTGGAATTTTACGTGTATGACCGTTTTTTACCCCGCCATTTAGGCAGCCATACGCCGTTTTCGGAGGAAGCATGCTGGGTATTTTCGTGTTTCTATAACCCACTGAACTCTGACATGGATTACAGGATCTTTTTCGTGCGCACTTGGTCTTGTGTTTGTGTGTACACACGGGGGTGTTCGGACACCGAGGAGAGTCTGCACACAAAGTTGACTCTGAGAAATAAATCTCTCGCCGAACGTGGGGACGAACTCACGCTGACAGCGGCCAACTGGATACAAATCCAGCACGCTACCGACTGAGCTACATCCCCGCCCGCCTCCTCTCTCTCAAAAACAAACACACACATGCATACAAACACACACTCTCACAAACACACAGACAGATCTTGGCAGCACTAGCCAAACAGTTGTTTATCAAAATCAAATTTTGTTAAAGAGAGTATTCATGTTTCAACTATTCATTCAAGTCTGTTGTGCATGCAGTAAAACATATGCATGTTTTATTTATTTCCATAACAGAATGTGCAGGTTTGAATGGCATCAATATATGTGAACATTGGCAGTCTTCATTTTCTTATAGATTTAAACTGAATTTACAAGCATACTGCAGAATCTTCCACATATCAGGATTAGTGTGAGTTTTACATAAAAACAAACAAATGCGTTGATGTTTTTTTCATTAATATATGTTATTTTGTTGTCGACATCTGTATGCCTTTTTTTTTTTTAACACTTTCCTTTCTTCCCCAGTAAAATTAAGTATGATAATCATAACTCAGTCACACAGAGAAAGGAAACTGCCATGGGCATGCCGTTCTTACGCAGGTAATATTAAATTCCTTGCTTAGAGCGGATCAACAATTGAATTTGAGCTAACTTTGGGAAAACTTAAAAGCCAACATCCACTGGTATGCATGCTGGACAGATTTACAGGTCTTCTGACAAGTCTGTGCTATATCTGTTGGTGCTCATGTCGCTGCACAGTGCAGATCTGTGGCCCTCCACTTTTATAAGCCTTGTCATGGCTGTAGGTTTTGTCATTTATGCCCAATCTTTAATTATTACTGTTATGTGTTAACATGTCAAAATGCTTTTTTGTTGCAGTTGTTTGTTCTCACTACATTGGGGTGTGCACGTTAAAGATCCCACGATTGACAAAAGGGTCTCTCCTGGCAAAATTGTATAGGCATAGATAAAAATGTCCACCCAAATACCCGTGTGACTTGGAATAATAGGCCGTGAAAAAGTAGGATATGCGCCGAAATGGCTGCGATCTGCTGGCCGATGTGAATGCGTGATGTATTGTGTAAAAAAATTCCATCTCACACGACATAAATAAATCCCTGCGCTTTGAATATGACTGTGCGCGATATAAATTGCATAAAAAATATAAAATAAAAACTAAAAATAAATCCCTGCGCTTAGAACTGTACCAACGGAATACGCGCGATATAAGCCTCATATTGATTGATCTGTCCATGCATTTTTTGAGCTGCATGTGTAATCAGCATAACCTTTAGCTTGTTCCCCCTTAGATCTTGCAGTCCATGTGATGGGTAAAACCCAACACCTAATTCTGCTGGTAGGCTGCTCCAGCTTATTATTTTTGAACAAACCCAATATTTCAGATTTTTAGTACAGTATTTAAAAGTTTATTTCTTTTGTGACACATACCTACACACACATACACACGCTCATGAAACACTTCTGAAAACTCACATGTACAACCAGAAACCGTTATTACAAGGCTCATATCACAATTGCGTACATAATTTCTAACATCTGTTCAAGCACAATTTACATAACATGCCAATAAATATAAATAGATATTATCTACATTTAAATATTAAATCTAAGCTGAACTGGAATGCCAACTGGTGAATACATAATATGACCATGATGATGACTTGTTTACAAAACAGTACAATATTACAAATCTAAATCTTATCTTTATATATATGTGCTCCCGTTAAACATCTCCAATAAAGGAGTGGTTATTTTTTTTGGGGGGAGGGGGGTGGGGGATGATGTTAGATATCCTGAAGTATGCTAAAACAATTTTTTTGTTAAATGCTAGAAGTAACTGGTTTCCTGAAATGTTATTTTCAAAATTAAAAAGGAAATCCGGTTTCAGATTTAATTCTGGGGAAGGGGTGGGGATCAGGGGGCTGCCAGGGAGGCAACATTTTAAGTAATCAGATTGCTTCTTTGGCACAATGGCGGTATTCTAAGGACAAATATCCAGCGTCTCGTTTATCCATGAAATTGAGCCTTTCCATGTGTCATTCAAAGCCTGTATTTAGAAAAGCAATACTGGGGTGCTCCGCTCCCTTTTTTCAGAAATAGATTTTATGTGAATCATGTCGGTAAATTTACCTCCATTGTAAGACTCCGTCTCTTTTAAAACCTAATTTTCACCGATTTTAGGAGAAAGGGGGGTTCCATTTGACCATTTTTCCACATCTTTGATAAGTTCTTGGAAATATACAATCACTGGGAAGCATAGAAGCAGGTGCACTTTTGAGACAACAATGTACATAAGCCCATCAGACATCTCACCAAAAAACAACCATAAGCGTGCAGTGATCTCATGAAAAGCAGCCTCCACCATCTCCCATAAATCATAGACACCAAGCAAAATAACTGCAATACAGTGGAACCCCCTTTGAGGGCCTCAACAAATCTGAGAAAATCAGATCTTAAAAGGGAGGAAGTTTTAAAATGGGGGGGGGGGGGGGGGGGGTTCCACTGTTAAAATTAAATCTTCAATGCTTTGTTGATAAACATTTCCATGCAATAACAAGCGGTTATTAATCTGCACATGTGGTTCTCATAAGAATTCTTTTTAGGGAAAAAAACCACCAACTACCAACACATCAAAAGCCTAAGCTGCTATTTAGGACTCAAATGTAAAATCAGTACCAAATTTAAAAGCAAAAACCAGCGTAAAAGCAAAAATCAAATTCTATTCTTAAAGTTAAAACAAAAATCAGCGTAAAAACAAAAATCAACCTCTATTCATTCCACTAATGCATATCAAAGATGAAAACAATGCACCAAATGAACAATCCGCAATAGCAAGGAACTCATTTTGGATAGAGCATCCATAATCTTTTAGTTTTAAAATAGTGCTTTTAATTAGTATTTAGGCTATATAGAAAAAAATGTTTCTGGCGACAAGGTTATGCCTTAACGGACCATATCTCCATCTCTTTCATTTCCAACAATTATCGACTTTGAAATTAATGTGTCAGGAAACGAGAAAATTTGAAGCAAATATATCTGTCTAGATTGGAATGAATAACTATACAATGAAGCTGACATTTTCACATCTGAATTTCTTCACTTATAAAAATACATATCCAAACTAAGTTCCAGTGCAGCTACTAAATGTACAAGGCAAATAAACAATAATCTGATGACTATGAACAACAGTGAAAAAACATGATACTAAAGATAATTAGCAACAATGTGCATGGCAGTTTGTAAGGCCAGTGAGCAAAACTGCCATGTACTATTAACTACAGTACAACATGCAGGGATCAAGATCTGTACTGGCATACTAAAAAATCAAGGTCGGGAAGGAGAAGAGAGATGGTTCGTGCAGTGAAGAAGATGATGGATCACTATAGTTTCCACGCCTGTTTCATCATAAGATCAAAATAAGCGTCACTGTCAACGGAAGCGCTGACGCCAGAGTAGTAATTCTGAAACTCGTCCTTGGTGATCTGCAAGGGTGTAAGAAGAGGCCGTGTGGGCGTGAGAAAACAGGCAGTCAGGTGACAAATATAAAAGTGCACTCTAGAGTCCTCAACTACTGGCAAAGAAGTGGTAGGGAAGGCGAAGAAGGAGAGGCAAATGCACAACAGAGGAGGGAATAAAGGTAAGTGGATGGAGCAGTTTGAACTGAACTATTCTTTCCTATATTTATGGAATGTTAAATTACAGAAAAACTGAAACATTCACTAGTACTTTGACCAATCAGTGGACATTTTTTTCTCCAAGATATAGCTTTTTCCTCTCTTAAGGAAAATGTTTTATCTGTCTACCTCTCTTCCAGGCAAGAGGGGATGGAAGGGGTCATTGATGGGATCAAGACATTTCCGTCATAAGGAGAAAACGTGTAGCTCAGACCTAAAGTGCACCATTCAAAATGATAAGAACTTTTAAAACGGCGTTTAAAATAAAATAATAAAATTATCTCTCAAGTGTATACAGGATTTTTGATTTATCAACTCTTCAGCTAAAGCATGAACACCACATCCCCAGTTCAGAAAAAAATACAGTCAACTGTACTTTTTGCACACACGAAAGTGACATGCCACAAGACACAAATAACTCTTTGTTTTAATCTTGGTAGCTGTGAATTTATATACAAAGAAGAATTTAAGAAAAAATATTAAATTTCTGTACACATGAGAGATAATTCAAAGGCAATACTCTCAATCAAATCTGAGTCAGGCATACTACTTTTCTATTTCAAAGAAAACAATTGACTCACAAAGACAAGACTATACAAAAATTCAATGTTTGTATTATTCTTGAATTACTTAATCAGCTACTTTATAACAAGTACATGCCTAGCTATAAATAAAGCAAGCATTGCAAGGGTTAAAAGTGCAAATGTTTGAAAAAGCAAGAACATTTAGTAAAGCCATAACCATTAAACCAAAGTCTTCTAGGAAAACTAAAGATGCACTACCACAGGTTAGCTTTTAAAGAAAGATAGTGAGAAAGAGGAACTTAAAAAAGAAGATTCTCCTCTTAAAAAAATAGATTCTGAAAACTCCAAAAATGCAATCACTTTGATTCTTTATTTTCAAACATGCACCAGTTAATATAACTGGATCGGATAAGAAATGACAGATTTGATAAAAAAACATTGTTTGATTGTAGACTAGCAAATTTATACTGTCTTCAACATGAGCTCCTACATGTCTGAAAATCACTGTAGGATTAACTTCTACTGTATTTTTTCCTGCAGCAAATAAACTCCAGTACTTTTGTAGGATCAACATCTTCTTTATTAAGTAGTCGTAGTGGTTAGGGACTAGATTGGTATCCATAAGCCTCACAGCTTTTTTCGAGTCCCATCTCATCAAATTTGTTGCCGGTCAATCATATTAACATGCTCAAAGTCGTATTTACTCAATATCAATTATCGTACAAATAAAGTTGCAGTGTTTTGAAGCATTTGTGCCATAGAGATCTTCTTCTTCTTCTTCGTTCGTGGGCTGAAACTCCCACGTACACTCGTGTTTTTTTGCACGAGTGGAATTTTACGTGTATGACCGTTTTTTACCCCGCCATTTAGGCAGCCATACGCCGTTTTCGGAGGAAGCATGCTGGGTATTTTCGTGTTTCTATAACCCACCGAACTCTGACATGGATTACAGGCTCTTTTTTGTGCGCACTTGGTCTTGTGCTTGCGTGTACACACGGGGGTGTTCGGACACCGAGGAGAGTCTGCACACAAAGTTGACTCTGAGAAATAAATCTCTCGCCGAACGTGGGGACGAACTCACGCTGACAGCGGCCAACTGGATACAAATCCAGCGCGCTACCGACTGAGCTACATCCCCGCCCGTGCCATAGAGATCAGTCACCAAGTAAAATAATAAGAGGAATAGCTAGTGATAAAGGGTGTACACAAATGAGAGATATTATCAGGCAGCTACAGTTAACGCTACAAAGCAGTGATAAATAAGATACAGCACAGAAGGAAGCAAGCATTTATGATTAAAATTTGAGGGCGGATGATGACAAAGAATGTTGAAAAAAAATGACTCCCAGCAAAAATGCAGTGACAATTAGAAAGTAGACACCTTCATTTTCACAGCTTAGAACAGACACAGTGAAGTATGGACTCGTGCATATCTTGCAAGCGTTTAAGCTCAATTGGTTTATTTCTTCTTTTTTATTTTAGGAATGGAGCCTTTTTGTGTATCATGCATGAGTTATGTTCCATTTACAATGCCAAGCACAGCTGGAGACTTCTGTGAGCTTCAAATACTTTAAATAGGTATACTGATATCCGTAATTGTAAAGCCAGTCTGTTTATAGCATGAGCTCATGCAGCCTTTGGTTTACATTTTTATATATATATATGTGATTCACAGGATGACTGTTGATGTACCACAGTAACATAGAACTGATCAATCCTTAATGCACACTTTTCTCTCAATCGCAATCTCTCTCTCTCTCTCCCACTGCTCTCTATCCTTGGCGGATTATGACATTATTCAGTTATTCTGCAGAAAAACCAAAATGCTGGAGAAAAACTGTCTTTTCTGCAGCATTTCTGCATAATGTCATCTTTCGCCGAAGCAGCGTTTTTTTCTGCAGCAAAACATTTTACTGCAGTAAAATTGAAATCAGGAATGCTGCAGTAAAACGGTGCTGTTGTTTTACTGCAGAAAACCTGTTTTTATTTTTTCTGCAGCATTTTGTACTGGCTCTTGGCGGATTATGACATTATTCAGTTATTCTGGAGAAAAACAGAAATGCTGGAGAAAAACTGTCTTTTCTGCAGCATTTCTGCATAATGTCATCTTTCGCGAGAGCAACGTTTTTTTTTCTGCAGTAAAACATTCTTACTGCAGTAAAATTGAAATCAAGAATGCTGCAGTAAAACGGTGATGTTGTTTTACTGCAGAAAAACTGTTTACTTTTTTTCTTCAGCATTTTGCCATTATTCAGTTATTCTGCAGAAAAACCGAAATGCTGGAGAAAAACTGTCTTTTCTGCAGCATTTCTGCATAATGTCATCTTTCGCCGAAGCAACGGGTTTTTCTGGAGCAAAACATTTTACTGCAGTAAAATTGAAATCAAGAATGCTGCAGTAAAACGGTGCTGTTGTTTTACTGCAGAAAACCTGTTTACACTTTTTCTGCAGAATTTTGTACTGGCTCATTATAATGTTGGAGCACGCGAGCCCCCCTCTGTCGAGAGATGGACTCATCCAGAATTACCAATAGTTGTGCGTGACTGACACGAATGTATTTTGTCTGTCGGAACAAACTATTATACTATTCCAGGGGGCGATGAATACAAACGCTACTTTACAAGGTCGTTCGTTTTTCTCCAGAAAAACTGTGACAGACTATTCTGCAGTAAAACAACATCACCGTTTTACTGCAGCATTCTTGATTTCAATTTTACTGCAGTAAAACTGTTTTACTGCAGAAAAAAACCGTTGCTCTCGCGAAAGATGACATTATGCAGAAATGCTGCAGAAAAGACAGTTTTTCTCCAGCATTTCGGTTTTTCTTCAGAATAACTGAATAATGTCATAATCCGCCAAGAGCCAGTACAAAATGCTGCAGAAAAAGTGTAAACAGGTTTTCTGCAGTAAAACAACAGCACCGTTTTACTGCAGCATTCTTGATTTCAATTTTACTGCAGTAAAATGTTTTGCTCCAGAAAAACCCGTTGCTTCGGCGAAAGATGACATTATGCAGAAATGCTGCAGAAAAGACAGTTTTTCTCCAGCATTTCTGTTTTTCTGCAGAATAACTGAATAATGGCAAAATGCTGAAGAAAAAGTGTAAACAGTTTTTCTCCAGTAAAACAACATCTTCGTTTTACTGCAGCATTCTTGATTTCAATTTTACTGCAGTAAAACTGTTTTACTGCAGAAAAAAACGTTGCTCTTGCGAAAGATGACATTATGCAGGAATGCTGCAGAAAAGAACGGTTTTTCTCCAGCATTTCTGTTTTTCTGCAGAATAACTGAATAAAGTCATCATCCGCCAAGGATAGCTCTCCTCACTCACTTCCAAACTCTATCCTTTCAAACATACTACAAACACATTCTCCCTCACATCTGCTAAAACACAACAAACATCTCCCTCTCTCTAATAAACTACAAAAACACACTCACACAAACCTTTATATTTATCCTTAACACACACACACACACACACACAAACCCACACTCTCTCTCTCTTAGTAAACATTCACAAAATAATTTGGTTTATCAGTGTCTTTTTGTGAATTTTAATAATTCTAATACGAGCCTTGTAAATCATTGTTTTTGAGCACGAGCTTCATTCATGCAGGTTGGTGTGTTATTATGTGTTTGTCTCTCTGCTTGTGTGTAATTAATTCTCGTAATCATGAGCCTTGCAAAGCAGCAACTTTTTAATTAAAAGCTTCATGTAGTATATTTTTCATGACATGCAATGCTTATAGACATACAAAGCAGAGCTGCTAGCATCATAGCAGACGGCCCCTCCATTGCCCAACATTTCTTTCCTCCTTCTTTGAATATTTTTGTTAAAAAGAAATAGAAAATGATTGATTAATGTATACAAAATAAACTGAGACAAACAGACATAAAACCACATCTAAAAAGATCAGCACCAATATCTGAAGGCGCTTCGAACTATTATAGGGTTAGCACCACAACAATACCCTTTTAGTTATAGTTAATATTAACACTAAGAGAAAGAATATATACAGCATTCCACAAATCTTCACCTACATTTGAGAGAAACAGACACAGACAAACATAGTAGCCTCTTTCACTCTCCTGCCACTAGAGTATGAGTAGCACCTCTATCAGAATTCTTGTTACTAACAAGGTTTGTGAACTACAGTAACCCAGCTATGGTATTAGCTTAACAATGGTGTTAAGTGACATTACCACAAGTGTGCAAAGTTTCGATGTGAAATCTTCAAATTGTCCAGGGACGACAAATGATCATAGTAGTCAGACAATGAAGGTGAGGATTTGTTACAGGGAGGTATACACCATGGCAAACCAGCTCTGGCAGGGGATGTGGACAACTTTGGACATTTTCGAACCCTAAAGCATGTCCTTAATTGGGCGATGTCAACTACGCAAAGTATGCTTCGCGAAGCTAGCCGCACGGAGCTTTAGCACTGAGTTTTTGGTAGTCGACTTCGGGCTTAATTAAGGACCGCCTTAAGCAGGATGGAGACTTCACACACTTGTGATAATTCAGTTGCCGACATCACGAAACAAGATAAAATCTAAGCTACTTGTAAACTACAGCCTCTCACCTTTCCGTCTTTGTCTTGGCTGTCGAAGGAGTCGAGGAAAACTTTCAAGCACTGGTCCTCTGTCCACTCTCCGTTCAAGTACTTGGGGTGCTTTTTCACGTTGTACACCCCCCTCAGGTCTTCTACTGTGATGATACCATCCCCAGTCTTGTCGAGCTTATCGAAGGCTTGGAAGATGAGGGCCTTGCGATGCTGGCTCATGGGTGGCTGCACACACCATCAAATCAAATTAAAATCTAATTAGACAGTGAGATCTGAAGATGAATTTTGGCTGTATGAATATAGGACAGGGGGTTCAAACTAAAATTAAAATCAAATTAGACAGTGAGCTCTGAAGATGAAGCGTGGCTGTGTGAATATAGGACAGGGGGTTCTTATCATTTTGGAGAACACACTGACATGTTACATATTCAGGTGACATTGCACACATGTTCAAATTTGTATGACTACAGCCAAACACGCCCTGGCAATTTGCAACGACAAGTCAAAAACCATCATCTGCCCATTACGATCACACATACAAAAAGATCCCCAACAAGGTTTTTTTCTTTATAATTCACCTTTCCATAGCGATCACCTTCCTATAATGACCACTTCTGGTCAGTCCCTTTGGTGGTTGTTATAGACAGGTTCGACTGTACTGGAAAATGCATCTGACATAATCCCTGTCCCTTTCCTCCATCCTATCCCACACCACATCCTAACCTTATGTTAAAAACTGCAGCTTTCACCTCTGATGTAAGTAGTACATTTTCTATATATTAACCCCTTGCAGTTGTTAAACAATTAGTACCAAAGACTTTCCTGCCGCCGAGCCCCATCTCACACCTATATTGTAACGTTAAACTATTTAATACTACTCGCAGATAAACTACAATGAAAAAAAAATCTTATTCAAACATAAATTTCTAATGGGAAATTCAAACATCATCTCAAAATTCTTACCCTGAGTTTCACCAAAAACTCATCAAAGTCAATGGTACCGCTGCCGTCTTTGTCGAATATCTGGAACACTTCCTGCATTGTGGCTTTGTCAAATTCTGTGAGACCGTACTCTCTCAAGCCTTTCTCAAACTCCTTGAAGTCGATAGACCGGTTGCCGTCATCATCCATAATTTTGAATTTTCTGTTGAGAAAAAGAGAAGATGAAATGCATGCAAGCCCACATCTAACATAAGGCATGCACATCAAAAATGTATATTCTTGAATGCCAAATTCATTTGTTATGCATTATAGAAAAATAAGGTAACATTCCATAAAGATAATTAAAAAAACAAAAACCTGTACATGATAGATGGACAATTGCACGTATCATGATAGTAGTATGCATTCACAGTTAATTGAAAAGAAAGAAAAGGCTTAATTAGTTCCACAATAATAACCATGAAGCCGTCTGCACTATAGGTACATTTCTCCATTGGTGTAACTGATATTTAAACTTGTTGAAAATCATTTATAAAAAATATTTGTCTAAAAATGCACACATCAACAGTTCTGAGTGACAGCAACAACTCAACTACATAATACATATAATTATCTTTCAGCCTTGATCCATCAAAAACGAAAACAAAACGGTTTCATAAACATGACATGACCTGCCACCTCAAGTGACTTATTGACACACTACACGCTACCAACACAGCTCCCACGCACATCAATAACACGAACAGACATGTCTCAAATATGCATGAAAAACCCTCGTCAAACGCTCGAGCAAATCGCAAAAAAATCTTACCTTGCCAAACCCTTGATGCCCGTCGCTCCCCGAGACAAACATGCTAGCTGCAACTTTTCCAAGGGATCTGTAGCTTTGGCTAGGGCTGCTTTTGACTTTATCTGCATTTCTTTATTCGTTCTTTGCGTGGCCGCCATGGTTGCTGACGGTTTGTTGTCTGCTTCGCTTTCTGGCGCTGTAAACAATGGAGAAAAATCACCAAAAGCGTCTAAAATGCGCACGCAAAAACACTTCAACACAAAGCGCACTCTTTCAGCAAACCCTTAAACAACCCCGGTTCCATCCAATTTATTTGTTTACCGAATTAATGGTAGAAACACGTAATGGAACTGAACCTTACCGTTCTCAGATCTCTTCAAACTCGGGTGGAATCGGAACAGGAAATTCTCGTAGGTTTCTCGCGAGCACACCCGGTACGTGTTTACCCACTCTAGTCTCCATAACAACAGGGAGGCTTCAGTATTTTTCATGTTCTCTCTTCATTGCGAATTTCGTTCTATTTTTACTAATTCATTTGAGTCCTTTATTTTCATATTTGTGAACGCAATAGTTTTAGACATATTTGTTGAACAAACTGTGTACAAGCGCACGTGTGATATTCGTTCCAAGTTGACATTATTCATTTCTTTGGAATAAAATGGCCGAGTTATTCCCCATGGATCGTCTGCAATCCGCAACTCCTCGAAATTTTTGCCTGGCATATCATGGTCTTCTTCTTCTTTTCGATCGCCGATCACACTTGGAGTCCAGATCTTGAGATATAATTAGTGGTCCTCTGCAGCGCAGCCACTGGCCCGTACAGCTTGTTGTGCAGGGACTCCGGCATTGGCCAGATTTCCTCTCTCAGCACCTGGTGGTTCCTGCAGTCTCGTAGGATGTGGGCCGTGTCCTGCTCTGCTTCCCCACAAGAACACATGGGGGAGGGCACAACATGCAGCTTCTTGTGGAGATGCTGGTTAAGTCTGTTGTGTCCCGTTCTCAGGCGGAAGATGGCCACCTGCTGTGGTCTGGATAGCAGGTGGTAGCTGTCCTGTGGCTGGGGCGTCCTGTGCAGAGACTTAATGATGGTCTTCATCTCTGTCAGGCTCACAGGGTTGTTCTCTTGCTCATCTTCTGCACCCAGCTTTGCCATCCTGTCCGCCTCTTCGTTTCCTTGTACACCACAGTGGGAGGGGATCCATTGCAGTACTGTCCTCAGGCTTTTGATGTTGTGTAGAGCGTGTTCCAGCTGAGGCAGTTTGCTACTGGTCATTGCTTGTAGTACTGACAGAGCGTCAGTCAGGAAGACCACCTGGTTGTCATGGTTGACTCTGTCGTTGATGGTGTATGCTGCGGCATATCATGGTCATAATAGTTGTTAAAGCGCACTTTTTATGTTCACATTTAATTTTATTTACAGCTTTTCTTCGCACAGGAACATTGTTTTTGTTATTGTGTATTTTCGGCGTGATTGCCCGCCTTCTGTAACCCACTGGCATGATAACTCCAGGGCCGGACTAGGTGAAGAGGAGGGGGGGGGTTGCCAGTGGTGGCCCAGGGGGATGTCCCCCCTGGCGGCAGGGGCGGATCAGTTCATTTTATGACTGGTTTTTGTCAAAAGTATATTGTGAAGATATGGGTGTGAAGGCGCGAAGCGCCGAGCCGACGGCGCGAAGCGCCTAGCTTACTAGGGGGGTCCGGGGGCATGCTCCCCCGGAAAATTTTGAAAAAAAGGATGCAAAATGGTGCAATCTGGTGCATTCTGAGGATGATCATTACCAGTTTCAGGCAGCAGATTTTGTCACTGATTAATACCCCAAAAATTGAAACTCAATGTAAAATAAAGAAATGCATACCTCATTCAATATTTTTATTTTTTGGCTGGGGGGGGGGTCCGGAAACCCTAGAACCCCCCCCCCCTCGTTGTGGGGGTCAGGGGGCGAAGCCCCCTGAAGCTGACGGGTAGGTCATATTCTGAGATAGGAAAATGGTCGCTCCTTGCATGAGACGGCATAAAATAAGCAATAATTAAAAAAAAATTAAATAAGTAAGGTACATGTTTAGGCTAGGGGGGGGGGGGGGGTTGCGCAACCCCCATAACCCCCCCGGTAGTCCGGCCCTGAACTCAGTCATACAACAGAGGCTGGCACAATGACAATGTAACAACAACAATTACAACAAGTCGCGTAAGGCGAAATTACTACATTTAGTCAAGCTGTCGAACTCACGGAATGAAACTGAACGTACTGTATTTTTTCACCAAGACAGTACAGTACAGTACCAAGGAAATCGCTCACCTCCCACGTGCAAAACTGACGCAGTGACTAATTAACACGCCAGAATAGCGCGGTAGCGTATTGTGCAAAGCAGGAAAGCGCTTTTTTTCTGTATTCTTGTTAACTTTCTGAGCTTGTTTTGAATACAACCTATCATATCTACATGTTTTCGGAATCAGGAAATGATAAAGAATAAGATGAAATCATTTTTGGATCGATTTCTTAAATTTTAATCGTAAGACTAATTAATCTATTTTCGTTAATTGTGATCACATTTTAAGAGTAAACATAACATATGTATATATTTTTAGATTCAGAATGTGATGCAGAATACGATGCAATCAATTTTAAATCTGTTTGCGAAAAATCGATTTTAATGACAACTTTAATGAGCAAACTCATTAATCAATTTTTAAGCCTCCAAGCTGAAATGCAATACCAAAGTCCGGGCTTTGTCGAAGATTACTTGACCAAAATTTCAACCAATTTCAAGGTTGAAAAATGAGAGCGTGACAGTGCCGCCTCAACTTTCACGAAAAGCCGGATATGACGTCATCAAAGACATTTATCAAAAAAATGAAAAAAATATCTGGAGATACCATACTCAAGATCTCTCATGTCAAGTTTCATGAAGATCGGTGTAGTAGTTTTCTCTGAATCGCTCTACACACACACACACACACACACACACACACACACACACACACATACACCACGACCCTCGTCTCGATTCCCCCCTCTACGTTAAAACATTTAGTCAAAACTTGACAAACAAACGAACAAAACAAACAAACAAAAACACAGAAAAAACGAGAAGCGGCGGCTAGCTTCTGAGTAGTGTCAGACGGTCGGCGTTTGTGACGGTCTGAGTGTGTGCGCGCGTGTGTGTGTGTGTGTGTGTCACGGTGATAATCCGCGGTAGCCTATGTCTGTCTGCCTGCGCCTGCCTGTTTGTCCGCACGTCTTTCTCTTTTTGTGCGAGTGTTTATTTATTTTTTTATCGTTGTTGTTTTTGTTGTTGTTGGTTTGTTTGATTGTGTGTTGGTTGTCCTCTCGAGAAAATTACGACCGTGATGTTTGTTGCGTATCAGTGAAGGACACTACCCATAAGGGTTGTCCCTGCTGCTGCCGCAGTTGCAATCATGTCACTGCCAGCAGGGTTCAAATCTGACACCTTACCTTTAGTCAGAACTTGAGTGACGGCAGTATGTGTCACGGCATCTATGACCTGTTGAACAGCTTCGCTGAACTTTCCACTCTCCACCAATAAACCAAGTAGAATCGAACACCCCCTGTTAAGACCCCCAGTAATCTGAGAAAACCATGTCAAGGGAGGGACGTTAATTTACAGAGAAAATTTGGAGAAAACACAACAGGTGGTCGTCTACATTATTTTTTTTCTCAATAATCTTATGGTTAGATTTCGCTAAAAAGTGATGTCAGATGATGAATGAACCATGGGGAAAAAAGTTTAAAAAAAATATATATATGTAAAAAAAAGATTTTATTTTTGGGCAGCGTGACTCACGCTTCCAATATTTTGTTTTCTGTTTGCTGAGAACATGTGCTTTGCCTAATAATACTGACCAATCAAAGTCATGTCACTATGCTTATAGCCACGCCCAAACAAGTGCAGCAACAGTTTGACACTGGATCGCTGTCCACGCTTTTTTTTAAACGCACGAAATGCACGGGATGTGAGAGGAGTTTTTGCGCTTGGCATTTTCCAAATAAGAATATCCTACTATGAGTACTACGCTGGAATACTACAATGAATTTTCAAACGGCTACACTGGCTTCGTCTTTCCTGATCGAAAGGGGGTGTATTGTTGATAATTGTAGATAATAGACTCTGCATTTTAATGGTCAAATGGCGATTTCGGTATAAAAATGTAGACAAGGACCTTTAATTTACAGAGAAAATTTGGAGAAAAAAACAACAACAGATTGTTTTTCTCCAAATTTTCTCTGTAAATTAACGTCCCTCCCTTTTACGACCTGGTTTTCTCAGATTTCTGGAGGTCGTAACAGGGGGTGTTCGATTCTACTTGGTTTATTGGTGGAGAGTGGAAAACGGACCTCAGCGGGAACAGAACATTTCAGAAAACAAGGTCTTAAAACTGAGAGGGAGGGGGGGGGGTGTCTTAAATCGGGGGTCTCAAAAGGGGCAGGTCGGGTTCCGCTGTCCTGTGATTGGATCTCCTGGCAGTCACAGAAGCAGTTGGCGATAGGCAATCTCTGTAGCAGGCGTTCTGTCAGTCCAGCAAAGTGCTCGTCTCCTCAGTTCACTGTCCTTCTACAGTATATTGGGCAGCGAGGAGGGCTCAGATTGAAACAGTCTGGAAGTTACGGTCTCACCGCAGGGGGGAATCCGTACTCTGTTGTTCAACTGCGTGTAGTTTTGGATGGCAGTGGCACAAAGTCCGGACGCCCAGTGTCTTCAAGACAAGTTGTAACCCTTTTTTAGGCTGACTTGAATTCGAAATAGTTCAGTAGATACATTTATACAGGGTTGACTCACTCGCCGTCATCTGCTGCACACACACACACACACACACACACACACACACACACACACACACACACACACACACTCACATGACAAGTTTATAACTTGAACCAAACATAAATGCTGAAAAACACCCACACACAAAAAATAAATAAAAACACCCAGACTCGAATCAAGAACAACAACAACAATTTTTTTATTTTTTTTTTAAACAAAAACAAAAACACACACACAAACCAACCTACCAAACAAAACTGACAAAAACCTGAATTCACAGACTAACAGCCGTACCAAATATAATCACATAAGATTCCCGAAACATCAAGTCCTTAGCAAGCGAACACAAATAAAACTAAAACTAAGATATGATATAAGTCAAAGTGAAATTAGATAAAAATAAAAATGTCAGTATAATAATTTGTTATAACTTGATGCGTTCAGTTATATTGTTTTAATATACAGAATTTTTTTCCTAGTTTTCAGCCGCAAATTTCTTTTTTTCTTCTTTTTTTCCCCAAAGACAAACCGCTTTACTCCTGCCAGGGACCTATATTTAATATAGGTCTATGCTCCTGCGTTGGCCAAGCTCATTATATGACTTAGGACAGAAATAATCTGAGTTCCAGCTGATCAGTTAGTACGGCCTTGTTCCCCAACTCAGCGGTCAGTCCAGCCAGAGTACTTGATAAGATTATAATGATTCAAAACGACCTAACCGCAGATGTACGCTTGTAAAGTCGCGAGGTAATCCTCTTCCGAAGTAGAACCCTGTGTTAAAACTTGACCCCCCCCCCCCCACCCCCCCCCCCCCCGGCGACGTAAGATTTCTCCCCTTTTGGTTTCTCGCATTTCAGTCTTCGTGGCGTCTGTATATTTACTTCGATTTGAAGACTACCTCCTGACTTTCTCAGATTTTGGGAGGTCTTTAAAAAAAACCAAGTCGCGTAAGGCGAAAATACAATATTTAGTCAAGTACTGAAGTAGCTGCCATTTTTCAGCAAGACCGTATACTCGTAGCATCGTCAGTCCACCGCTCATGGCAGCCAAAGGCAGTGAAATTGACAAGAAGAGCGGGGTAGTAGTTGCGCTAAGAAGGATAGCACGCTTTTCTGTACCTCTCTTTGTTTTAACTTTCTGAGCGTGTTTTTAATCCAAACATATCATATCTATATGTTTTTGGAATCAGGAACCGACAAGGAATAAGATGAAAGTGTTTTTAAATTGATTTGGACAATTTAATTTTGATAATAATTTTGATATATTTAATTTTCAGAGCTTGTTTTTAATCCGAATATAACATATTTATATGTTTTTGGAATCAGCAAATGATGGAGAATAAGATAAACGTAAATTTGGATCGTTTTATAAATTTTTATTTTTTTTTACAATTTTCAGATTTTTAATGACCAAAGTCATTAATTAATTTTTAAGCCACCAAGCTGAAATGCAATACTGAAGTCCGGGCTTCGTCGAAGATTACTTGACCAAAATTTCAACCAATTTGGTTGAAAAATGAGGGCGTGACAGTGCCGCCTCAACTTTCACGAAAAGCCGGATATGACGTCATCAAAGACATTTATCAAAAAAATGAAAAAAACGTTCGGGGATTTCATACCCAGGAACTCTCATGTCAAATTTCATAAAGATCGGTCCAGTAGTTTAGTCTGAATCGCTCTACACACACACACACACACACACACACACACACGCACAGACAGACAGACAGACAGACACACATACACCACGACCCTCGTTTCGATTCCCCCTCGATGTTAAAATATTTAGTCAAAACTTGACTAAATATAAAAAGGGGGGGGGGGGGGGGGTTCCACTGCCTACTATTGGCCCGCGGGCTGGGCTCCGACTGAGTAAGCCGGTGTACACATGTTCAGTGATGCACCGTACTCGTGGCGGCACCCACTGAGAGGCAGTGGTTACATCGCCACGCCTGATTGACTGACACAAAGAAGCCACGTAGTCATACACGTATGCTAATCACTATCAGCTCTTCTGACAAGGAGTGCAAACTCAGATGCCCACACGTTACCCACACGTTGCATCAGAGTACAAAGACTTGTTGTAAACAAACTTCTGTCTGAACTGCTTGAAAGACATCTATAGTGCGTTTCTGCGAAAATGTGAACCGTGAATTTTGCGATTCATGATTTGCAAGAAAATCAAAAATATTTGTTATACTACTGTAAGACTATATTTAAAGGCACAGTAAGCCTCCCGTAAACCATCACAGAGCTCCCCGAGCGTCTAAATACAGTACAAGCATACTTCCATTTGAACGCTCACCGAACGGGAACATCCTGGCTGCTTTCTGTCGAGCGTGAGACATTTTCAAAGAATTTATTTTCGTAGACTTGTTCCGTTAACAACAACGGCGCCTCGTTTTTGCGCTAGACCTAACTTTTAAAATCTAAATAATAAATTGACAGCTTGTTACACAAACATTCTTTAATCATAAAAGAATTCGTTTTTCATCAAGACAAGATCAGAACAATTCGAAGTTGTGAAAGTTTAAAAAAAGAAAAGCCCGGAAGCAGGGTCACGCAAGGGTCGTAGCAGACGACGGCCGGTTTATCAGTGCAAATCGCCGTTCCTCTCAACAGTCAAAAGCCATCGCTAGAGTTCTTGTGAACCACAGCCGTTGTTTCGTGCATAAAAAAAACGTGCTATTGTAGATAAGCTCACGTCGAGTCGCATTCAAATGACTAACTATGACGACTGCATTGTGAAAAGGGAAAACTGGATCACACGGGTTCACGATGGCTCAGGAGTAAGATAAACCACGCAAAAATAAATTCTTTGAAAATTGTTCGCTCTTTACGGAGGGCACCTAGGATGTTCTCAATTGGTGAGTGTTTAAATGAAATGGTGTTTGTACTGTGTGTAAAAGCCTGACCGTATCTGTGATGGTTTACGGGAGGCTTACTCTGCCTTTAATGTTCAAGAACTGAGTCTGCTACCAACTTTCTGGTATATCGAGTCAATTATCGCCGCGCTTTTCATTTCCACGCAAGCTAATGACATAACGTGACATTCGGACTGATAGGATTTTCGGACACTGAGAAAAATCAACCTTTCCTTAATCAAAGCCAAAGGGCTGAGCCTTACTGAAGCATTTCACGAGGTGATAGCGGACACTCTTTATCAATTAAAGATTCGATGTAACTGTCATTGACGACTGACTGACGTCTAAGTGAGGCTCTGACAGGCAAGGAAAACAAACATCTTTTGTGCTACTAAAGTCGGCTAGGTCTACGGACTAAATGGGCCAAAATACAACTAGCACAATCAGTAATTTGATTTTTACAGAAAGTTAGTACTCATCTCAGCGGCGACATCAAACAAATAACCAATTGTTTTAAAGGCACCCTCCTTCCCGTGAAAACAGTTCGGTTCACCATATCAGATCTTGCCAGACTTTTACATTGTATAACTTCGGTTGGATCATCCCTGCACGGACTGACTATGTCAGAGTGCATAGAGAGCACTCAGGCTGTTCATTTGTGTCATGTAATCAAGTGGAGGGGTGGTCTTATCCCACGTAAAAGCCTTCTGGCCGGATCTGATATGGTGGACTCTGTACACAGAAGTGTGCCTTTAAACGCAAATTTAGCATTTCACTGTCCACTGCATGAGAGAGAAACGCACTATACCTTTGGAATCTGCTCTAGAATCGGGACCGCCACGTGTACGGGACCCCCTGCCACCGTGACCCATCCTCCCCCTCTCTCATCCCCCACCCACAAAGCACCACTGCCTCAGCAGCTTCCGAGTCGACGTGGCACTTTCCTTCTTTCTTGCCACTCTTCAGACAGACACAGACCGGCTTCCACCTTGCTGCGAAAGTTGTGCAAAGTTAGTCAAGTTGTTCGCGCAGCACAAGTTTTTCCTTGTTGAGCTGCACTGTATAACTTGTTACACATTTGCAGTGATTTTGTCTCGCTACACACAGCAAGAAAGATGGAAGGAGTCTGGAACCGTCTGATCGTGTTTGGCATCGTGGCAGTCGTCTCCAGAATAGAGGTAAGAGTCAAGACTAAGGAGGAAGGACCGGTGTGCCGCTGGTGTATTCAGCTGAAGTTCACTGAGCTTGCTTCACTAAAGCGTGTGTTTAGTTTTTGTTATTTTAGTGTCTATGTTTGATTATGATCTTTTCTTACTAACTTTAAACTTTTAAGAGTTTGGAATATAGAGTAAATTGCATATTCTAAGGGAACCAGGTGACTGAGTAACTCAGTAAAGTTGGGCAAGCGTAAGCGGTTCTTGCAGCTCAGTGTCAGTGGCTGGCTTACTATCACATTCTTGTGTCTGTGTGTGCCACTTTACTCTGTGTCGCTTGAAATGCCTGTGGTATCAGGTATGGGGCTATCCAATCCTTTCTCTTTCAGTGTTTCAAAATGATTAAAGGTAGATAGGTAAGGTATAGAGTAAAGTAGCCCGCTAAGCGTAGGACTAGGAGGGTAGGTAGGCCTAAGCATCATTGTCATTCTCATTACATTCTTGCATCTGTGTCAGTCACTGTCGGGCACACAGGGCTCAAGTTGTGTCTGTGTAACTACGCTCTGTACCTGATCACTTCCCGTTAGGTAGCCTATTTCTTTACCAGTTTCAAACTTTTACGTGCTTGAGATGTAAAGTAAGTAGCCTATTTCAGGTGAGCAAGCGCTCTCAGTATTCTTGCAAAGATTCGTGTCAGGCCGCTCACATTCTTGCGTCTGTTTTTGTGCCGCTACTGATCCAGTCCAGGTTGACTGACCTCCGTAGTCTGTACAATGTATGTTTGTTTTTGCGTGTGTTCAGCGTGTGGCATCTAGCAGTGTGCTTCTCTCTGCCGTACAGGTTTCTGTACACGTATAGAGAGGAAGCGTGAGTCAAGGGGCAGTAGCGCTTACACCGTAATTTTGAAAAGGCAAATGGTTATAGACACTGCTTTATGAAAATACCAGCAGAAGCTAAACGCAGGGCCGTGGAATGTGGAAACTGCGCCTCTCTCTCTTCCCGTCCCACTGTGTCAGTGGAAATGACAGTACGGGCGGGGGGAGGGGGAGGGTTCTTTGTTGTTGCCCACAACGCAAACCTGTTAGACTACTCATTGTACTGTCAGTAATGACCACTCCGCTCTAAGTGACTCCCCCCATTTGCCGATCTTCAACACTGACGTCTTTGTTCTGTACTCACAGTACTGTTCAGTTCCAGTCCAGTTACATTGATGTAGAAAGTAACATGGCTTGGGTGCACCGGCTCATCTTACATAGGCTCACGAAGAAGTAAACGTGTTTGTTTTTCTTTTTCAGAAGTGCACTTTGAAAATAAGTTTAACGGATACAAGGTGTAGGAAACAAAATAGTGCAGTTACGTGTTTACGTGAAAGGTGTGGAAGAGTACGTTCAGATCGTAATGCACGACTGCAGACACATAGACGCCCAACACGACAGTAAAAATACTCCCGTGCGTGAGTGTAGCCCAGACACTGATACCCTACCCGCGTGGGAGAATTAGACAGGATGTGCATGACCTTGATTGAAGAAGCAAAACATTTTGCACGTCTTGTCTATCTTTGGGAGCACAGTCCCTGGCCCTCAGTGATACTACCTGATTGTGACATAGTGGATCCCCAGGGGAGGGGGGGGGGGAAGAGGAGGGGGGGGGGGGGGTCTTCTAAGGGCGGTTCCATTGTATGTAGGCGTTGATTTGAAGGATCAGAAGCAATTTAATTGCCTAGAGCAATTTAAAAAAACATTTTTTAACTTTCATTTGGTTTTTTTTCCTGTTCTTTTTTTTAATTTTAATTTTTTTAATGGTTTTTTTTATTGACACAGTTCAAAGACACTCACTTTAACTTGTGTGGTTCAATCAACCAAATAAGCTGAGCCAAGAAGATTTTTTTGTCTCCATTTTGTATGTCACCCAATGTCAAAGGTTTTCAACTGACAGTGAATCACAGCATTCAACTTTGGTGGGAATAGTTATTGTAAAAATAATTGCATTCTCCTGCAAACCAGCCAGACAGCATATGAGAATAGGTACACTTTAAACATACCACAAGCTTTTGACCTAAACAACAGGTGAACTAGAAAGGTTGTTTTGTGTGTGTTTTTTTGGGGTTTTTTTGTTTGGGGGGGGGGGGGTGGTTGTTGGTTGCTTCTTTCTTGTTGTTGATGTGTGTGTGTGTTTTTTTGTTGTGTTTGGTTTGGTTGGTTGTTTGGTTTTTACATTTAGTCAGGTTTGGACTAAATGTTTTAACATAGAGGGGGAATCGAGACGAGGGTCGTGGTGTGTGTGTCTGTGTGTGTGTGTAGAGCGATTCAGACTAAACTACTGGACCGATCTTTATGAAATTTGACATGAGAGTTCCTGGGAATGATATCCCCCGACTTTTTTTCATATTTTCGATAAATGTCTTTGATGACGTCTTATCCGGCTTTTTGTAAAAGTTGAGGCGGCACTGTCACACCCTCATTTTTCAATCAAATTGATTGAAATTTTGGCCAAGCAATCTTCGACGAAGGCCGGACTTCGGTATTGCATTTCAGCTTGGTGGTTTAAAAATTAATTAATGACTTTGGTAATTAAAAATCTGAAAATTGTAAAAAAAAACCATTTCTTTTATAAAACGATCCAAATTTACATTCATCTTATTCTTCATCATTTCCTAATTCCAAAAACATATAAATATGTTATATTTGGATTAAAAACAAGCTCTGAAAATTAAAAATATAAAAATTATGATCAAAATTAGATTTTCGAAATCAATTTAAAAACACTTTCATCTTATTCCTTGTCAGTTCCTGATTCCAAAAACATATAGATATGATATGTTTGGATTAAAAACACGCTCAGAAAGTTAAAACGAAGAGAGGTACAGAAAAGCGTGCTATCCTTCTCAGCGCAACTACTACCCCCGCTCTTCTTGTCAATTTCACTGCCTTTGCCACGAGCGGTGGACTGACGATGCTACGAGTATACGGTCTTGCTGAAAAATGGCATTGCGTTCAGTTTCATTCTGTGAGTTCGACAGCTTGACTAAATGTTATATTTTCGCCTTACGCGACTTGTTCTTTTTATATTTAGTCAAGTTTTGACTAAATATTTTAACATCGAGGGGGAATCGAAACGAGGGTCGTGGTGTATGTGCGTGTGTGTGTGTGTGTCTGTCTGTGTGTGTGTGTGTGTGTGTGTGTGTGTGTGTGTGTGTGTAGAGCGATTCAGACTAAACTACTGGACCGATCTTTATGAAATTTGACATGAGAGTTCCTGGGTATGAAATCCCCGAACGTTTTTTTCATTTTTTTGATAAATGTCTTTGATGACGTCATATCCGGCTTTTCGTGAAAGTTGAGGCGGCACTGTCACGCCCTCATTTTTCAACCAAATTGGTTGAAATTTTGGTCAAGTAATCTTCGACGAAGCCCGGACTTCGGTATTGCATTTCAGCTTGGTGGCTTAAAAATTAATTAATGACTTTGGTCATTAAAAATCTGAAAATTGTAAAAAAAAATAAAAATTTATAAAACGATCCAAATTTACGTTTATCTTATTCTCCATCATTTGCTGATTCCAAAAACATATAAATATGTTATATTCGGATTAAAAACAAGCTCTGAAAATTAAATATATAAAAATTATTATCAAAATTAAATTGTCCAAATCAATTTAAAAACACTTTCATCTTATTCCTTGTCGGTTCCTGATTCCAAAAACATATAGATATGATATGTTTGGATTAAAAACACGCTCAGAAAGTTAAAACAAAGAGAGGTACAGAAAAGCGTGCTATCCTTCTCAGCGCAACTACTACCCCGCTCTTCTTGTCAATTTCACTGCCTTTGCCATGAGCGGTGGACTGACGATGCTACGAGTATACGGTCTTGCTGAAAAATGGCATTGCGTTCAGTTTCATTCTGTGAGTTCGACAGCTACTTGACTAAATATTGTATTTTCGCCTTACGCGACTTGTTTTCTCTTTTTTTTGTGTCGGTGGGTTGATTTGTTGGTAGCTCTGTGACTTCAAAACGAAACTGCCAGCTGAATGGCTAGGATTACCCACACATGCATCAGCATTGTCGTCTTTCCTTCTCACTGCCTACATTTTTCTCGCTGTCTTCAGTGCTGTCTCGTCTTTTTTCCACCTGTCTTCCCATTTTGACTGTTGTGGGAAGACACTACAATTTTACACGGTCTAACAAGTAGTATGATATTTTCCCCCACAGGGAGTCCCTGATGCCAAGGTGACAAAGAAGGCGACGTTTAACATCAGCATTGACGGCGATGACGTAGGCAGCATTGTCATCGGGCTGTTTGGGGAGGCTGCCCCCAAGACTGTGGAGAACTTCGCCCAGCTGGCTTCAGGGGAGAACGGTTATGGCTACAAGGGCTCTCGCTTCCACAGAGTAATTTCCGACTTCATGATTCAAGGTGAGAGTTTATCTCTGGGTCATTCGATCAAGGTTAAAGTTAGGTTTCTCAATTCTATGTGACATTCAGGGTAAGAGCCAATTTTCTTGCCGAGTCATTCAAATTTCCATCAGAGTGGGAAGCTGGGTTTCTGTGAATCATTCACTTCCGGGCAGAAGCCAAGTTTATTAACTGAGTCACTCAAATTTCAATCAGGGTAAACATTTAATTTGTCTGAATCATCCAGGAAAAGAGACAGCATTCTTTTGATCAGTCTGGGAAAAAATAGGTTTGTTTTTACCCTGGACCAAAAGGGTAAAAGCCACATTTTTTTGGATCAGTCAGAGTAAGACACAGGTTTTGTCAGAACCAGTCACTGAGTCAGGTTAAGAGTCAGGTTTTTAGGGATCAGAGCCAGCTTTCTAGGGATCAGTCAGGAGAGTTAACTTTGAAGGGACCAGCCACTGAGTCAGAGTAAGAGCCAGCTTTCTTTGAATCAGTTGAGATCAGAGCTAGCTTTCACTGGGTCTTTCAGGATACGGGCCACATTCTCTTGGTCTGGAGAGGTAAGAACCAGGTTTTTCTGGATTAGTTAGGATAAGGGCTAGCTTTCTAGAAAGAAGCAAGACAGCTATAAACCGGAAAGCTGACAGGATGGTTGTTGCTGCTGCAGGTGGTGACTATGCCAACAAGGACGGCACAGGAGAGAACAGCATCTACGGCGGTCTCTTCGACGATGAAGCCATGGACCTCAAGCACTACGGGTCTGGCTGGGTCAGCATGGCCAACAGAGGTAAGTCTGCTCACCCTTTGTCCTGTCTTCTGTGACGGAAGTTACTGTGAATGTCTAATTTTACGTCTAAGGCTTATGGTCCTACAGCGGTACCCCATTTTTATGCATTCGACTGTGACTGACCATTTCTTGATATTTGAACTTGAAAGCCATCTTCTTAACTCGGCGTTTTGTCTCTGTCCGTTTAAACAGGAACGTCTATGATGTTTAAACATTTAGAGCTAGAAAAATGTTATGTCTTACAACATTACGTTAAAAGGAACAAATGCAATTGTACTGCTGTAAAACAAAATCTGTAACCTTTTGTTCTCCCAGGTCCCAACACCAACAGCTGCCAGTTTTTCATCACGATGAAGGCTACTAAATGGCTGGACGGAAGCCATGTGGTGTTCGGTAAGGTACTGAGCGGCATGGACGTTGCCAGGCTCATCTCCAGGGTGCCGGTGGACGAAAACGATCACCCCAAAGTTGAAATCATCGTCACCGGCTCTGTCGTTGAAGACGTCTACCCCTTCACCGTCCCACTTACTGGGGCCGATGATGTTGACACATAAAATGTTTAGTGGAGAGAATAACGTCAACAAGGGAAGGGGGGTGGCATCGTCTTCTGCTGTGGGGTGGTTGAATGCTAAGCTTCATCTGCTATTCCGTCCTGTTTGTGAGAATGTTGAAATGTTGGTGTTACACAGATGAAGAGCATTGAGATCTAACTTAGGGCAACGATTTAACTGGTCACTTTTATACAAGGGGAATTTTCTGATTGTGAAAGCTGTCAACATCGAGGTCAAGGTTGATAGAGTTCAAGTATAAAACCCATCTTTTTTGCTGTTTGGTGATATTGGTTCATTGAAAGGTGAATTGATTGGTGGCGAAGGCAAAGAAGACCTCAATTGGTGACGCAGACAGGGAATGCGATGATCTCACCATCAGTTTGGAATATATCGTGGCTCTGTTCTTTCTTTCATACATCTTATTTTGGTGCTATAGTAAGACTGTGATTCATCGCTGAAAGTTCATTTTGTTCTCACACTTTAAACTTACTTTGGAAAATGAAAGTGCGAGAGAAGGGGGGGGGCAGATATGTCAATCTAATTTCTGGCAGCAAAACTAGCTATTCATTAGGCACAAAAAAAAAAGTCTGTTTACGGTATCCCGATCGACCCTATTTTTTCGCACGACTTTTTTTGGTTGGCATTATGGGGGAAAAAAAGTCTGTTTTTTTGGCAAAATAACTTAAAAATATGGGGGGGGGGGGGGGGTTTGGGGAAAAAAAATCCCAACCTACCGACCCTTTTTTGTTTGCCTATGTTACTGTAAACAGACTAATAATTTTTTTTGTGTGTGCCTTAGTTACCATCCAAGCACCCCTACACTGGCACTGAGAGGCCTGTCACAAGTAGTGTAGGCCTATCAATTGAACATTGTGTTTTGATTCTTTGAGCCATGTGACGCTAGAGGCCGACTTAAATCTCATATTTAGGCAGCTGGCTGAGTCTACAAAAGAGTGGATGTTTGTGTGAGTTCAATCGTAAAAAATAAGAATTCCAACTAAAATGGATTGATACACAACTGTTATTTGCATTTTGATCGAAATATGACATTTGACACAGATCATGACGGTTATTGTTCACTGAGACCGCTTACACAGTTTTGTAGAACAATGGCTGTCTTGATCAGTGTAAAATGTGTATTTTCGTCAAAAAAGCAAATAAGGTGTCTTTAAATTCTTATTTTTATCATGCTTGTAGATAGTCCTTGCTTCTTAGTTGTCTTCGCTTTACTTTTATGAAAATTAGACTTTCAAGTGTAAAAGACAAGGAGCTTGTCAGTGGTTATTCATATAAATAAGAACACACTGGGTGTTCTCCGGCTTTAATTTCTGTTAATCAAGCCTTTTGTTTTCCTGATCTTGAATCTTAGGGAATTGATGTTACATGTATATGTACATTGCTCAAGGTGCCGAGGTGCAATACTGAAAAGAAGTAACCAATGAAAGGATTATCTTTAGAAAGTTGAGCATTTATAGCTTGAGAACATCAAGTGTGTTCTAAGTTGTATTAACGAACACTGACAAGCTTCTTATATTTTTTACATTGTTAAGACATTTAAACATTTTTTAAATTTAGATTAGAGCAAAATCAGTATTCTTCAGCTTTAAACAACCGTGGGTTAACATGAGTACAGTGGAACCCCCCTTTTAAGACCCCCCAATTTAAGACCCCTTCCTTTTTAAGACCTTGTTTTCTCAGACTTTCTGTTCTTAACCTCTGTAAAATGACCCCCATTTTAAGACTCCCTTCTTTTTAAGACCTGATTTTCTCAGATGATTGGAGGTCTTAAAAGGGGGGTTCCACTGTACTCAGATTTGTTTGTTTGCTTTTGTATGGCTGGTGTGAGTTGAGCTCTGTGAGTGTAGTAATTAATGGGTGATATGAAGCAGTCTTGTTGTAAACCATTTCATCTCAGTTTTCGTTCATTTCACACATTCATATGCGTGTGTTTTGTATGTTTTTTTAAAAAAATAGAAAACCAAAGTTGTGTTTACCTGTACATTTTTGTGTACTCATTTATGTTTGTTGCTGTGTTTGTTGGTTTGTGTGTGTGTCTGTCTATTATGTGTGAACTGTGTTCAATTTTGTGTGTAGGTTTTTGTTTGTATTTGGTGTCAGGGAAAGTTAGTGGTGTCAGTAGCCCAGTACAGTGATAAGTGGTTCTTTTTGTATTTCAAAGCTACATTTAGATCTCACTGATGCTCTTGCGACAATGTTTGTCAGAAGAAATTACACTGTAAATGCATAATTTTGGCACTGAATTTGAATTCAGATCTGCTCCCGAACCCATTGGTGCTAATTTCTTGTGAACCGTTTGATAATATTTACAATTTCTATGCAAGTACTTACTTTTATGACAGGCCTGTTAATTTTGACATAAAAGTCTTTGTGTTGAAATGTTTTGTTCATTTTCGTCCCAACTTTTGGTCACAATAAAAAGGAAATTTCTTTGTAAAATGGATGTCTGCATTTTGGGTTTGATGGTGATGGATGCCGTACATGTGCTAGTGTTGTATGAGTATTTGCATTTTAGGCTAAGATTAACTGGAAAAAAAGTTATTATTTATAATTATGCTCAAACAAACAAATATACAGTCTAAAGAACAAACAAGCAAACCAACCAAAAAAATGCTCTTCTCGGAATATAAAAGGAAAAAGAATTTTAACCACTGGACAATATCTAAATCAGCTTGTTGATTAACCCAACGTTTTTGGATATTAGTCAAGCATCAATCAATAAAGCATCAGTGTTGCACACCAAACTTGTTGATAGGGATGGTGGGAGAGGATTTTGTGCTCCTGAATCCTCAAGTATTCAGACATGTTTTCTACTTAGCATGTTCCCATGTTTTTTGGGTACGGAAGAATTCCCAGCAAACAACTGAACGTTGTATTTACGTTGGCGAACGTTGGGGTTACGTTGACTTCACGTAAATTTGTATGGACGAAACGTTGCGTTTAAAATGAATACTTGAATGTTTGGTTGAAGGGGCACGCACGCACACACACACACACATTGGCATACGATCCTTACTATTTCATGTACATGACGTCATCCCGCGTCAGTCAGTAGAAAAACGTTTTAAAAGACAGGACATTAATTTTTTTATGGACAGTTCGCGGGACAAAGGAACAAAACATGTTTATTGACTGATGTATTTATTTATTTATTTATTTTTTTTTTTTTCCAGATTAGAATAAACTGCTTCTTAGCCGAGAATCACAAGTCTCATGATCAAAGTGAGCTATCAGACCCCGTTGAACATCTATGAAATTACAAATTACTGTATAAAACAAACTGACACATTGGGAAATACAATGGTGAAACGAAAATATGTTCACGTATCCGAAAAGTCACACATCAAGACTTGTGGTTTTCTTAAAGAGAATATCTTATCTTGAAAGAAATAAACCCATATTTTGCAATATTTAAGTGACAAACAAATCGTCATTTCTCACAGAGAGAGAGAGAGAGAGAGAGAGCAATCACGATGTAAGCGCGGGGTTGAACCCCATCCCTATCACTGATAACTTATCATGTTGTTTGGTGTGGAATGATAGGGGCTGGCAAATTATGCGAAGTAGAGCGAGAGAGAAGAACGTGTTTTTTCCAATCTCATCGGCTCACCAGTTTGAGAAAACAAAGTCTTCAGTATATCAACAATAACCACCTTCTAACTTCGGACGGGCGAATCTTACCGTAGCGAGACTGAAACATGCTGTCCTGGGTTTTAGGGCGTAGTCAGTGAGCACTGCATTTTCTTATCGTGAACGCCCTCGCTGGTCGCTTTTCATGGGAAATAGACCAGAAGGAAGCTTAAAATAAAAAACAAGTCGCGTAAGGCGAAAATACAATATTTAGTCAAGTAGCTGTCGAACTCACAGAATGAAACTGAACGCAATGCCATTTTTCACCAAGACCGTATACTCGTAGCATCGTCAGTCCACCGCTCATGGCAAAGGCAGTGAAATTAACAATACAGAAAAGCGCGGTAGCGGTTGCGCTGAGGAGGATAGCACGCTTTTCTTTATTTCTATTCTTTTTAACTCTCTGAACGTGTTTTTAATCCAAACATATCATATCTATACGTTTTTGGAATCAGGAACCGACAAGGAATAAGATGAAAGTGTTTTTAAATTGATTTCGACAATTTAATTTTGATAATAGTTTTTATATATTTAATTTTCAGAGCTTGTTTTTAATCCAAATATAACATATTTATATGTTTTTGGAATCAGAAAATGATGGAGAATAAGATAAACGTAAAGTTGGATCGTTTTATAATTTTTTTTTTTTTTTACAATTTTCCGATTTTTAATGACCAAAGTCATTAATTAATTTTTAAGCCACCAAGCTGAAATGCAATACCGAAGTGCGGGCTTCGTCGAAGATTACTTGACCAAAATTTCAACCAATTTGGTTGAAAAATAAGGGCGTGACAGTGCCGCCTCAACTTTCACGAAAAGCCGGATATGACGTCATCAAAGACATTTATAAAAAAAATGAAAAAAACGTTCGGGGATATCAATCCCAGGAACTCTCATGTAAAATTTCATAAAGATCGGTCCAGTAGTTTGGTCTGAATCGCTCTACACACACAGACAGACAGACAGACAGACAGACAGACAGACACACACACATACACCACGACCCTCGTCTCGATTCCCCCCTCTACGTTAAAATATTTAGTCAAAACTTGACTAAATATAATGAGACCCGCTGTCTCTGAAAGTGCACGATGTGAACCGCTTTGCAGATTGCTGCACGTAAGCACTGTCAAAATGCAATTCAACAATGTCCTCGCATGCAGAGGTGCTCGTACGACTTAAACGATTTTTGTCAAGAATTTTTTTCTTCCCCTATTCATTTGCATCCCTTGCGGTAATGAAAAGCATTGGCCATTGAAAAACGAGTCGCAGTTGTTCCCCTTGTTTCCCTCACTTTAGTCTTGGTGTTTAACACACACAAAAATATATTGTTGAATTTGTTCTTGTGTTTGTTTGTTTTGTTGTTCCCTGTAAGCTAAATCTTTAATCTAACTGAAAAGTTAGCCAGAAATTCAAGTGAACGGCCTTAACTGGCATAGAAAGTTTGAATGAAATGACAGGCCGGAGAATTAATGCTTTAATTTGCCAGGTGCAAAACTTGATTTGTCGCAATAATTGTTTGGCCAAGTGTACAAATGTCGAAATGAAACTATCTGAACAGTCATATGCAATACGTTTTACATTTCGTTTTACATTACGGCTCTAGGACCATTACATCAGTGAAATCTTCAGCAATGACAGAGCGTGGCCTCGCTGTGACGCTTTGCCACTATCAGAGAACGACATCCTGTAGCCAGAAAATGATGGCCAGCTTGGTCCACACACTTACCGCGCTTCCAACAGTCATCAGTCACTACACTTTACGGGGTCTAGTCGTAAGTTCCACCTCCTTTACCAGTGATTGACTCGACGACCCCGCAATGAGCGACACCATAAGCGACTATCATACACAACGACGAAGTCAGTTTTGGCGATCACTTAATCTTGTGCAGGATTGCTGTTAACCGGCGATGAAGGAGTAAGCAACACTGTGGGAATTGGGATGTTTCATGTGATGCAAATCAGTCAGTGAAAAAGGAAAGCTGTTGATTTTGACGCACGACAAAAAACGGTGAACAACCGGCAGTGATCCGTGAAACCCATTAAGTATGGGAGCATACGCTAAGGCGTCGCTCGTAGTGGGGTCGGCGTCCGTTTCGTGGTCGCCCATGTCGGGTGGAAGTTGAATTTGACCCCTTCAGCGTGACAGCATACATGCCGTAGGGGAAGGGCTCCTAATATGGACCGGCTCCTAATATGGACCACCTCAGAGTCCTGTTCTGACAAACTAACGGCGCTAGAGCGCTCAAAAAATTTTCATTGGTTATATTCACCTCTCTGGATAACTTGCACATGTCAAAACAGTTGCAGAAACACAAACCTCAAAACCGTTAGGCTTTTTCTCTTTTTTTCACTTTTGGCAGGGTTCACTCTAAATTTGCCGTCTAAAACGGACTCGTTTCTGTCCACAGCCAAAGCTTTTATCACACACAAATTGCTATATATGACAGCTAAGACCGTATTTGTTACATTTTAGCAGTGTTTACCCCGAGTTTCTACTGCAAACAGAAAATAATAGCAAAATCTCAAAGTATGTGTGAGTCCCCTAATATGGACCACCTCAGTTCAACAAATCGAAGAAAATAAAAGCTAAAGGCTATTTTCATTAATTCATTAAAGAAGCTTGCTGGAAATAACCTATAACTAGCCCTCGAGATTTAAAACAAAATATAACAAATAGTCTTCTTTTCGTGGAAGTTAATAATTTCACTTATTTTCACTCTGGTTTTTTTTATAAACTTCTTTAGTTTCCTGGTGTGCTTCAACCCGAAACAGATAAATCTAAAGCATATTTTAATTAGTCTGACTTGCACACTAAGTTGTATCATGTTATTTTGAAGTTTAGGGGGCTTTTTACAGTGATTCGAGAAGGCTGCTTCACTTAGTAGGCGCCCAGGCTCCTAATATGGACCATTTGTGATTTTTTGACTCACATGCGAAGCAAAAGTGAGTCTATGTACTCACCCGAGTCGTCCGTCCGTCCGTCCCCCCCGTCCGTCCGGCCGTCCGTCCGGCCGGCCGGCCTGAAAACTTTAACGTTGGATATTTCTTGGACACTATTCAGTCTATCAGTACCAAATTTGGCAAGATGGTGTATGATGACAAGGCCCCAAAAAACATACATAGCATCTTGACCTTGCTTCAAGGTCAAGGTCGCAGGGGCCATAAATGTTGTCTAAAAAACAGCTATTTTTCACATTTTCCCCATTTTCTCTGAAGTTTTTGAGATTGAATACCTCACCTATATATGATATATAGGGCAAAGTAAGCCCCATCTTTTGATACCAGTTTGGTTTACCTTGCTTCAAGGTCAAGGTCACAGGAGCTCTTCAAAGTTGGATTGTATACATATTTTGAAGTGACCTTGACCCTGAACTATGGAAGATAACTGTTTCAAACTTAAAAAGTATGTGGGGCACATGTTATGCTTTCATCATGAGACACATTTGGTCACATATGATCAAGGTCAAGGTCACTTTGACCCTTATGAAATGTTACCAAAATAAGGTAGTGAACCACTAAAAGTGACCATATCTCATGGTAGAAAGAGCCAATAAGCACCATTGTACTTCCTATGTCTTGAATTAACAGCTTTGTGTTGCATGACCTTGGATGATGTATTTTGGTAGGAAAAATGTGTAAAGCAGTTCTTAGTGTATGATGTCATTGCTAGGTTTAGCTGAAGGTCAAGGTCATGTAAAGGTCAAGGTCAAGCATGTGAGTCGTATGGGCTTTGCCCTTCTTGTTCTGTATTTAATTTTTGCTGAATATCTATCAAAGCTATGTCACTCTAATTAGGCCTAACGGTTAACCTAAGAGAGAAGGACTACCAAACACAAAATGAAACTTCTTCGCAAGAAAACAAGCTAGTTATCAGCATGAAACAAAAAGTGGTCCAATTTAGGAGCCCTTCCCGTACCTGCCTTTGACCTTTTAAATCAAACTGTTTTGACTTTTCAGGCACGACAAGCAGTCGTGTTCTCTCGCCCAGATTAAAACTTGATAAAGAGTTGCATTGTCAAAGCGGACATACCGAGCTTTTAAAAAAAGAAATCTACAAGAAATCAGTTATGGAGTTGTGTTTGAAAATTGTGCTAACTGTCGTGTTCTTCTCTACCCTGACTGATGGTGCAACCTTTTGGTCAACAGGTGAGTCAATCATTCTTCTTCTTCTTCAGCGTTCCAGAATTTTCTGGTTACGTGTGAGCTCGTTTGCCCATTTGGGTTCCCCACACTATACTCTCGGAGAGCATAGTCAGCTCACTCCGCTTTCGTTGGGTAGGCATGCTGGGTATTTTTGTGTTTCCATAACCCACCGAACTCCGACATGGATTACATGATCTTTTCCGTGCGGACTTGGTCTTGCAGTGCTTGCGTCAGTGTACACACGAAGGGGGTTAAGTCACTAGCAGGTCTGCACATAAGTTGACCTGGGAGATCGGAAAAATCTCCACTCTTAAAATTAACCCACCAGGCGGCAGCGACCGGGATTCGAACTCACGACCTCCCGATTTGGAGGCCGACGTCTTGCCACCACGCCACTGCGCCCGTCAGTCAATCATTCACTTACCACACGCTCTAGACTAGTTATTTTCCCGAAGTATTCTAATAAGAATTTACTTCCAACATTAATATTTGAACGAGACGAAATAAGCGACAAAATGAAAATAAAAGTAAAAAACCAAACCTGAAACAACAACTCCAACAATAACAATAACAACAGTAACAACTTACAGCAGCAAGAAAAAGAACAACAGCTCTAACAAATGGTATCAAATGAACATCGTTTTAAACTCAAAGAAATCAGATTAACATTAATACATTAGTTGCACGAAAAAAAACCACTGACTCAGTTGATGATGTCTTTGAGCCCCTGTCTCATTGGGCCCCCTTCTCTTTGGGCCCCCGTCTCATTGGGCAGGTCTCAATAGTTAACTGGAAGAAAAAAATCACCCAAGTCAGTGTGTGCAGTTCGTACGTGCGGGCATGTATCTCAGACTAGTGTATGGTTAAAAGTGAATTTATTCCAAACTCTTAACAAATGCGTTGACATTATTCAGGACACCCAGTGCCATGTTAACATAAGATATGTATTCTTAATAAAGAATGGTTTTGCCAAAAAAATAAATAAACAAAAAATATTTTGTTGCAGTCGTCAGTCATGTTACTCTTTCTTTAATTTTTTTTTTTTAGTTTCAAAGAAATGTTGACAGATGACTTGTTTGCCTCCAGTATGACAAAAACAATACACTTTTCACTTTCTGAAGAAAAATATATACAGTGAATGTACCTTAAAGTGAAAGAAAGCGATAAAAATGAAAGAAATTGTCACTCAAATGAATAAAAATCATTTTTGAAAAATGTCAAACATCGCCAGCAGCTTGAAACTTGTACATTTCTTGCAATTGTATTTTTCTCGAATCAAGTATTATGAGAGCATTGAGCAAAAGATAAACAGACTGAAAAGAATTATATTTTCCTGGAAATTCTGCACTGATCAGAAGCCTCAGTAACACCAATGACATGTGAGTAACACGACTGAGTAACATGACTGACGTCTCATAACACAACTGACCATCCTCAGCTGACTTTGATTTATGAACTGATTTTAACTTTAAACGTAAAGTTAATTGAATGGAACAAATAAATTTGCTTGTAGTAAGACATTTTCACTCTATTTCCACCTTTTAAGCCTAACTCCACGATTTGACAAAGAAAATGCAAACTTGCCACAAAATAAACTGTAATGATCGCGCCGTGAATTTGCACAGGCCTAGCAAAATCGCAATTTTATATGATTCAAGGAAAGAACAAATTCTTATTTATTTTCAGCATTAATACAGAAATTTACTGCAAACATTTTGCACTGTAACATTATTGATTCTAACGGCAAAATTACTGACAGATGGTAACAGCACTGAGACCAAATTGCCTTGGCTGGTTTCGACAGAAGTTACACGTACAAAAACGATCAGCAGTGTTTACTTACTGTTTGACAGAAATACAATTCTTTTCCTCAAACGGCGAAGACAAAGCATAAACAGGATTATCTTTAAAACAACCAAAGCTGCAAAGTTTTTTAAACAGTAACATTACAGGCATGGTAACACCACTGACACCAAATTGCCTTTAGATGTTTCGACAAACAATAAAACGTACTGAAACAGATCAGCAGTGGAATCCCCAACGTTCTGGCACGAACAGACAGTGACCTAGCTGGACTCTAGCATGCACATTCAACTACTCAGGAACTTGATTAGGAGTGCAGTCAGCAGTTGGTGAGTATGGTAAACCCGATGTGAAGTGGTTTGGGATCCAGTGCGTCATGTTCATGGCAACACGTGTAGACGTCCACATAACGATTAGCGGCTCTCCTGGAGGATTTGCAGTGTCTATCCGAGGCATCACCAGTCTGTGTAAATCCGCGCGCACGAACGGATTGCCACGGTTCGGGTAGGCAGAAAAGATTGGCATTTGCAAGACTGTTGACAATGCAAACACTTGCCATATACCCATGAATGTTTTTGGCTTTATTATCTGCATCACTTCCGCTTCCTATATTCGTTTTACGGTGTTCTCGTCCAGGGACATTCCAGGAAGGTATTCGTCAGAATGCATTGCAAAGCTCTTGATGGTGTGTCCTCTGCGTTCTTTGCTGGTCTCGAAGCATTTCCTCAGGTTTTCTTCTTTCAAGTAGTATTCAGAATAGTTAGTTAGTTAGTTGTTGCTTTTTGGGTCCAGTGGACCATATCGGCCAAATCAGGACCCCACAAGTTTAACATTACACATATTTAAAATAAACCAATTTTACTAAACAATTAGGAACGTCACCCGAAGGTAACATAAAAGCTAAATCGAAACCCTACGTGTCAAGGATTTTAAAAATTCAAATCTTAAAATAAAGGCCAGACTCCTTTAATAATCCAAAGAGAGCTGCAGAGCTGATCTCTGTAAACATATATGTTTCAACTTGCTAGAAGTGTCAACATACTTCACTCGTAGATCATACAGATCAGCGCACTCCGTGAGAAAATGGCTCACAGAAAAACTATTATCACAGGCGTGGCACCATGGTGCCTTTTCTCTTTTAAGTAGATTGACATGCGTTATATAAGTGTGACCAGTGTGTAGCCTGGCCAGAACACTTTCGTCTTTTCTACTTGCAGCCAACAAAGGAAAGGGCTTTGATAGCTCAGGGTGTATCTTATACAGTTTATTTTCCTTGCAGGTGGACCAACGGTCTTGCCAGAGTTTTAAACTGTAAAAAAGGTCTTCCGACGAAGGTCGGTGAAAGGAACAAATTGCTCAGGAAGAGGTGGAACCACCATCTCCAGAGCTTCCTTTGCTGCCTTGTCAGCAGCTTCGTTGCCTTGTATGCCCATATGACTGGGCGCCCACATAAAATTTATAATAACGGTATTCAGAATGACACGCGAGTTCATGGACAATGCGGGCTCTAAGTTCTGCTGGTCGGTGATCATGGCCAAAAGCGAAGACACTGCCACATGCTGGTAGACAATCACCATCTGCTCTCACAACAACAGGATACGTTTGTGCATTGGGTATTTCCGCAGCAGAAAGAGCCATGACATACGATTACCTGAAAAACAGAAATATTTGATAATCATAACAGAGTTGTCTTTTTTTGAGAAATGATCCCGTAAAAAGTCTTGCATTCTCTCTCTGGCACACCCCTACACTGACACCAACCCCAACCCCCTCCCCTTTCACTCTCTCTCTGCCTCCCCACAGGGACACACGTATAATCAACAATTATACACCCAAAAGAAGTATGTGGCAGACAGAAGAATGAAAATAAAACCAGGAAAGAACCTAAGATCAGTCGTGTTACCTCTTCGTCAGTAGTGTTACCAGGCACAAGGTAACACGACTGAAAGTAACACGACTGATAGAATTCATTTGAGAAAATAATGATCACTCCCCAGGCCATGCATTCTGAACAAACACGTGTCCCAGTAGTTTTGATCCTTACATGAAACAATAAAAAAGTAACAGAAAAATGTAAATTTCTTCAGATCGCTAGAGACACATAGTAACACAACTGATTCGTTAAAAAAAAACATCTTACCTTTCTACACTTGTCGGGTCCACCATACACAAGCGATCACACTCGCTTAGCTGTTCCCGCTGCAGGAAGCTGCTGAAGGATTGGGGATAACTCCAGGCCCAAAATGGTTTTAAAAAACTGGAGTACTCATTGTTTAGGTCTGTTTAACTGTTCTGGTAACACCACTGACAAAAAAGTGACAGACACTCATTTTTGAGAGTTTAAGTCCACATTCAGAGTCTGGGTCAACCTTACAATCAAAATCTGTTGCAATAATCCAAAGGTGCTCCCGAAAGCGATTTTTTGGATATTTTTTTAATGGTCTACAATTTTTTTTCTTCTTTGTAGAGGTGGTGGAAGTTTTGAGTGCCTTCAAAAAGACAGGCATTTTTAGATACCCCTACATGTTTAAACCATGCAAAACTAACTTTCAAGTGTCAAGAATGTACTTTAATGAATGTTCATGTTGTTGTCTATTCATTTTGTACAAAAAATATGTATTATACTAAGATAGATAGGACATGTTTCTTTCTGAATTAATTTAAAAATGAACGACACGTTTTTGGTACATTTTTGAAAAACGCCCGTACAAGCATGCAGGTGTACGTGCGCGTATGAGTGCGTGGTGACCCGTGGTGGGCATGCGTGCACGCGCGCGACTCGAGTCACTGTATGAGTGTGTGTGTCTGTGTGTGTGTGTGTGTGTGTGTGTGTTTTGTAATAAGGACAAGAGCTATATTCCTCATAAATTATGAGGACACTTGAGCGGCGGGAGGCCGTGTTGGTGACTCTCCGTCGACTGAGACTTCCCGGAGAATATCAAAGCTGCTCATTTCAATACTACTGATATATCATCTACTTCCATGTTCCGCACAGATGCGTGTCCGAAAGGAGTGAATCCCGGGGAGTCATGGGAACCGGATGTGATTCCTGGCACCGAGACCGCTTCAGAGTGTATGAGGTGCAACTGCTTCCAACCCGGCCGCACTGGTTTCGAGTGTGGCGGGTAAGTCAGGAACTAGCTTAGTATATATATAAGCTGTTCAGTAAGTACTGAAACGAGTCGGAGTGAGTGAATAACTTGAGGAAGGAAGAGAGTAAGGAAAATAGTGGGCCGGTGAGTAAGTGTGTGTGTGTGTGCGTGCGTATACGTGTGTGTGTGTGTGAGCGTGCGTGCGTGCGTGTCAGTGTGTGTAGTGTGTGTGTGTGTGTGCCGGTGTGGCGTGTGTGGGTGAGAGCCTGAGTGTGTGTGCGTCAGTGCGTCTGTGTATATAATGATGTGTGTCAGTAAACGTGAGTGCGTGTGTGTGCGTGCGGCGTGCGTGCGTGCGTATGTGTGTCAGTGTGTGTGTGTGTGTGTGAAGTCACAGAATACAACTGTGTGGCTCTGTTTTTCAGCTGTGGGGCAATAATGCCGCCAGAACTACCGAGTCCAGCGTGTTACATCACCAAGGCCGCACCGGACCAGCCTTACCCAGAATGCTGCCGGATCGCTCCGCGTTGCCCAGGCGACGTCGGCTACAACCCCACCATGGCCAAACCCAACGGCGACATTGTCGGCTGAACTGTGACAAGCTCGCAAGACGTTCTTATTGGTTGCAAAAACCAAACACTATTTTAATGAGTTGAGCTGTTCGTATTGACACGAACATTTACAAAAAGTTGTAGTTGTTTATTAAAATCAGTGATCGCATGACACAGAAAAAAATCGTCTGAAAAGACCTGTCTATTTGGACATAATTATTGTGGTGGTGGTGGTAAATCTTACTATCTGTTTTTACATTTAGTCAAGTTTTGACGAAATGTTTTAACATAGACGGGGAATCGAGACGAGGGTGGTGGTGTATGTGTGTGTGTGTGTGTGCCACAGTGTGTGCCACGGTGTGTGTGTGTGTGTGTGTGTAGAGCGATTCCGAGAAAAGTACTGGATCGATCTTCATGAAAATTGGCATGACTGTTCCCGGGTAGGACATCCCCATACGAATACGTTTTTTCTTTTTTCGATACATGTCTTTGATGACGTCATATCCGGCGTTTTGTGAAGGTTGAGGCGGCACAGTGTGTGTGTGTGTGTGTGTGTGTGTGTGTGTGTGTGTGTGTAATTCAAGAAACGAACCAGCTGCCTGTGACAATGTTGTCAAGTTGAACATATTTCCGACGTCTGTGCTTTAAAACTAACTTAGTTAGACCACTAATATTAAATATAGCAGCCCCGTCAGTCGCCTACTAGTACGTGCATGTACCTGTTTCGAGTCGTGAAATTCTAATCAGGCTATCGAAGCTTATCTTCGGTAACTTGACATTGCACTGAGAATAAAGTACTTTACCTGGTTACATGCAAGCCTACTGATCTGTTTTTTGACGCGCACAACTTCACTTCTTGTTCTGACGGTCAACGCCCGACCGAGACCGTGAGATGCAAGGTAAACAGGATTCAGTAAAAACAATAACTGTGACAAGTCTTTCTTCACATTTTCGTGCCGATCTTTTAGCTTTAACCATTGCAATCCGGTCTTTGATAAATTCTTGTAAATTATTCTTAAACGGGTCCTTGTTTACATTTTTATACCGAAATCGCCATTTGACCATTAAAATGCAGAGTACTTCTATTATCTACAATTATCAACAATACACCCCCTTTCGATCAGGAAAGACGAAGCCAGTGTAGCCGTTTGAAAATTCATTGTAGTATTCCAGCGTAGTACTCATAGTAGGATATCCTTATTTGAAAAAAAATTAATGCCAAGCGCAAAACTCCTCTCAAATCCCGTGCATTTCGTGACTTTAAAACAAGTCGCGTAAGGCGAAATTACTACATTTAGTCAACCTGTGGAACTCACAGAATAAAACTGAACGTAGTCCGCCGCCTGTGAAAGTGACGAGCCTGTTTGGCGCGGTAGCGGTTGCGCTGTGCTTCATAGTGCTCACGCTTTACTGTACCTCTCTTCGTTTTAACTTTCTGAGCATGTTTTTAATCCAAACATATCATATCTATATGTTTTTGGAATCAGGAACCGACAAGGAATAAGATGAAATAGTTTTTGAAACGATTCCGGAAATTAAATTTTAATCATAATTTTTATATTTTTAATTTTCAGAGCTTGTTTTTAATCCAAATATAACATATTTATATGTTTTTGGAATCAGAAAATGATGAAGAATAAGATGAACGTAAATTTGGATCGTTTTATAAAAATTATTTTTTTTACAATTTTCAGATTTTTAATGACCAAAGTCATTAATTAATTTTTAAGCCACCAAACTGAAATGCAATACCGAAGTCCGGCCTTCGTCGAAGATTGCTTGGCCAAAATTTCAATCAATTTGATTGAAAAATGAGGGTGTGACAGTGCCGCCTCAACTTTTACAAAAAGCCGGATATGACGTCATCAAAGACATTTATCGAAAAAAAGAAAAAAACTTCCGGGGATATCATTCCCAGGAACTCTCATGTCAAATTTCATAAAGATCGGTCCAGTAGTTTAGTCTGAATCGCTCTACACACACACACAGACGCACACACGCGCACACACACACACACACACACACACACACACACACACACACACCACGACCCTCGTCTCGATTCCCCTTCTATGTTAAAACATTTAGTCAAAACTTGACTAAATGTAAAAAAGCGTGGACAGCGCTCCAGTGTCAAACTGTTGCTGCACTTGTTTGGGCGTGGCTATAAGCATAGTGACATGAATTTGATTGGTCAGTATTTTTAGGCAAACAGAAAACAAAATATTGGAAGCGTGAGTCACGCTACCCAAAACTAAAATCTTTTTTTACATATTTTTTTTCTATAACTTTTTTCCCCATGTTTCATTCATCATCTGACATAACTTTTTAGCGAAATCTAACCATAAGATTATTGAAAAAAAAAAAATGTAGACGACCACCTTTAAACAGAAACGGGACTGCATAGCCGGTACTGTGTAAGTGTGTATGACATTTGCCATCATGGCAGCCCTTGTCAGTTTCAGCAGTTGACACCTTCGAGTCGAGCGCTATCTTATTATATTGCTCTCTGATTGTTTCTGCCACAAATAACTACTTGATTGCTACTCGGTTTGTGATCTCCCTAACTTGTAAATCGAACCGCTGTCACTGACGAACTGAACACTCTGCCTGAACAATCCCTCTCAATGCGGTCAATGCGCATGCGCTAACATGGGGAGATTAATCAGGTCGTGAACAACTTGACCAGTAACCCTAACCCTAACCCTAACCCATACCCATGGTTCGTTCGGTCAAAGGGTCGCATTTTTAAGTCCAAGACACGCTTTCAGTTCACAGTTGTGTATTCAAGTTTTATGATCTGGCGCCGGTGAAGATAAAACTCAGGATGACAAATCTCTTGCTTCTCTCAGATGCCAGGAGAACCACTACTTCTTTTTGTGTAGAAGTTTCAGCGTTCTGATCTTGTGTGTGTGTGTGTGTGTGTGTGTGTGTGTGTGTGTGTGTGTGTGTGTGTGTGTGTGTGTGCGTGTGTGTGTGTGTGTGTGTGTGTGTGAGTGTGTGTGTGTTTGAGTGCGTGCTCGTGCTTGCGTGTGTGCGTGCTCGTGCTTGCGTGTGTGCGTGTATGTGTGTGTGTGACTGTGGTTGTATATAGTGGCTGTGGCTGTGTCTCTGGTTTTTACATTTAGTCAAGTTTTGACTAAATGTTTTAACATAGAGGGGGAATCGAGACGAGGGTCGTGGTGTGTGTGTGTGTGTGTGTGTGTGTGTGTGTGTGTGTGTGTGCGTGTGTGTGTGTGAAGAGCGATTCAGAGTAAAGTACTGGACCGATCTTTATGAAATTTTACATGAGATTTCCTGGGTATGATATCCAGAGATATTTTTTTTCATTTTTTCGATAAATGTCTTTTATGACGTCATATCCGGCTTTTTGTAAAAGTTGAGGCGGCACTGTCACACCCTCAATTTTCAATCAAATTGATTGAAATTTTGGCCAAGCAATCTTCAACAAAGGCCGGACTTCGGTATTGCATTTCAGCATGGAGGCTTACAAATTAATTTATGACTTTGGTCATTAAAAATCTGAAAATTGGAATTAAAATTATTTTTTAATGAAATGATCCAAAATTACTTTTATTTTATTCTTCATCATGTTCTGATTCCAAAAACATATAAATATGTTATATTCGGATTAAAAACAAGCTCTGAAAATTAGAAATATAAAAATTATGATTAAAATTAGATTTCCGAAATCGTTTTAAAAACTATTTCATCTTATTTCTTGTCGGTTCCTGATTCCAAAAACATATAGATATGATATGTTTGGATTAAAAACACGCTCAGAAAGTTAAAACGAAGAGAGGTACAGTAAAGCGTGCTATGAAGCACAGCGCAACCGCTACCGCGCCAAACAAGCTCGTCACTTTCACTGCCTTTTGCACTAGCGGCGGACTACGTTCAGTTTCATTCTGTAAGTTCCACAGCTTGACTAAATGTAGTAATTTCGCATTACGCGACTTGTTACATCGAGACGAGGGTGTGGTGTATGTGTGTGTGTGTGTGTGTGTGTAGAGCGATTCAGAGAAAACTACTACCGATCTTCATGAAACTTGACATGAGAGATCCTGAGTATGGTATCCGTCCAGACACTGAGTTTTTTTCATTTTTTTTATAAATGTCTTTGATGACGTCATATCCGGCTTTTCGTGAAAGTTGAGGCGGCACTGTCACGCTCTCATTTTTCAACCAAATTAGTTTAAATTTTGGTCAAGTAATCTTCGACAAAGCCCGAACTTTGGTATTGCATTTCAGCTTGAAGGCTTAAAAATTAATTAATTAGTTTGCTCATTAAAGTTGTCGTTAAAATCGATTTTTCGCAAATAGATTTAAAATTGATTGCATCGTATTCTTCATCACATTCTGAATCTAAAAATATATACATATGTCATGTTTACTCTTAAAATGTGATCACAATTAACAAAAATACATTAATTAATCTTACGATAAAAATTTAAGAAATCGATCCAAAAATGATTTCATCTTATTCTTTATCATTTCCTGATTCCAAAAACATATAGATATGATAGTTTGTATTCAAAACAAGCTCAGAAAGTTAACAAGAATACAGAAAAGCGCGCGCTTTCCTGCTTAGCACAATACGGTCGCTACCGCGCTAATCTGGCGTGTCAATATCACTACGTTTTGCACGTGGGAGGTGAGCGATTTCCTTCACGCGGGGATTGACGAAGCTGTACTGTCTTGGTGAAAAAATACAGTGCGTTCAGTTTCATCCCGTGAGTTCGATAGCTTGACTAAATGTAGTAATTTCGCCTTACGCAACTTGTTACATTCAGTGTTGACCGATTCAGAGAAAACTACTGAACCGATCTTCATAAAATTTCACATGAGAGTTCCTGGGTATGATATCCCCAGATAATTTTTTCATTTTTTTGATAAATGTCTTTGATGACGTCATATTCGGCTTTTTGTGAAAGTTGAGGCCGCACCGTCACGCCCTCACTTATCAATCAATCAATGACGCTTATATCGCGCATATTCCGTGGGTACAGTTCTAGGCGCTCTGCAGTGATGCCGTGTGAGATGAAATTTTATACGGCCAGTAGATTGCAGCCATTTCGGCGCATATTTACCTTTCACGGCCTATTATTCCAAGTCACACGGGTATAGGTAGACAATTATTAACTGTGCCTAAGCAATTTTGCCAGGAAAGACCCTTTTGTCAATCGTGGGATCTTTAACGTGCACACCCAATGTAGTGTACACGGGGGGAGGGTTCGGACACTTATCAATCAAATGGATTGACATTTTGGTCAAACAATTTTCGACAAAGGCCGGACTTTGGTATTGCATTTCATCTTGGAGGCTTAACAATTAATCAATGAGTTTGGTCATTAAAAATCGGAAAATTGTAATTTAAATTATTTTTTATAACACGATCCAAACATAATTTCAACTTATTCTTCATCCTTTTCTGATTCAAAAAACATATAAATATGTTACATTCGGATTAAAACAAGCTCTGAAAATTAAAAATATAAAAACTATGATTAGAATTACATTTCCGAAATCGATTTTAAACCAATTTCATCTTATTTCTTGTCGGTTCCTGATTCCAAAAACATAGATATGTTATGTTTGGATTAAAAAAAAAGATCAGAAAATAAAAAAGGAATAGAGATACAGAAAAGCGTGGTATCCACTCAGTGCAACCACTACCGCGCTATTCTGGCCCTTGTCAATTTCACTGCCTTTTCCACGAGCGGGGGACTGACGATGCTATACCGGTCTTGGTGAAAAAATGCAGTGCGTTCAGTTTCGTTCTGTGAGTTCGACAGCTTGACTAAGTGTAGTAATTTCGCCTCACGCGACTTGTTTTTTTTATCGACGTCGATGTTGTGTGTGTGTGGGTGTGTGTGTGTGCGTGCAGCACAGCGATTGTGTTTTTGGCTGCTGCAATTCTGATAAGAAAAAAAAAACCTCGCGTGAAGCGATAAAAAAACAATTAGTCAATCTGTCAGCTTCAAACTAAAAGATCAACCCCCAAAAACAGTCATCGCCGAGACTATATTTAGATAGTCTCGACTAACCACACCCGACGAAGACCAAGACGGGTTACGCTCGTCTCCGCGAAGCGTGCGAACGTAATACTGTACTTACGTAACCTATTTTCTGTAATTCTGAGCACATTTTTAGAGTAAACATGACATATCTATATGTTTTTGAATTCATGAAAAGATGCGGAATACGATGCAATCATTTTTAAATGTGTTAGTGAAAATTTCAATTCTAATGACAACTTTCATGAGCAAACTAATTAACACATTTTCAAGCTGCCAAGCTGTAATTCAAATCCCATTGTCCGGACTTCGTCGAAGATTGCTTGACCAACATGTCAATCAATTTGATCAAAAAATGAGGGCGTGACAGTGCGGCCTCAACTTTCGCAAAAAGCCGGATATGACGTCATCAAAGACATTTATCGACAAAATGAAAAAATTTGCCTGGGGATATTATACCCAGGAACTCTCATGTGCAGTTTCACGAAGATCGGTTCAGTAGTTTTCTCTGAATCGCTCTACACACACACACATACAACACACACACACACACACACACACACACACACACCACCTCCCTCGTCTCTTTTCCCCCTCTATGTTAAAACATTTAGTCAAAACTTGACTAAATGTAAAAACAGAAGAAAAACAACGAAACAGAGCTCGTCCGATTTGTACACTCCCGGTGACCCCAACCATGACTGATTCGGTAATCGAAACTATGATTAATGTGCGGAGTTGCTGCATGAGCAAAAACGAACAAAACTTGACTAAATGTAAAAACAGAAGAAAAACAACGAAACAGAGCTCGTCCGATTTGTACACTCCCGGTGACCCCAACCATGATTCGGTAATCGAAATTAATGTGCGGAGTTGCTGCATGAGCGAAAACGAAACGTGTTTTTTTGTGGTTATAAACCCTTCAGGCATCAGAAGGCCGTTATTGTCAAAACTTCTGAATTGTGATTATTCAGTCTAGCCCTGAAGGACTCTTGTGTCAGTCAATATTGCATAACTCAGTGGACATGTCGCACTAATATTTATACAGCTGTTGTAGGGGAGAGAGGGCAAAACCGGGTCACAAAATTCCGCTGAGTATGATAACATGGTGTCGCGCAGTCCTCGCCGCTGGTGTGCACCAGGAAGTTACCAACCGAGTGGGACCAGGGGGGTCATAGTGTTGATTGGTTGAAATCAGAAACAAACCTCATTGCGGAATTTCAACCAATCCGATCCCGCGGCTGACTCCCAGCTGGTTGGTAACTTTCTCGTGCATACCGGCCCGGAAGCAAATAAGACCTAATGACATAGTAACCAAGGTGAATGGGCGCTTAGTGTCGGAGTCACGTGTTGTCCATCGAGTCGCCAGTCTTGACCCGAGCCGTCATGTCACTGTAATTCAAACTGTCAACAGTTCGACTTATCATTTATTTGATGAATCCGAAGAATCTCGGGAATCCACTGTACCTTAATCTGGACGCACATGGCACGATTTGGTCGAAAACGCACCACTAGTATGCACGGTAACTTAAACTATGATCAAAGTGAGTGACTGAGCTTCACTCACAAAGCGCTGCTTCTCTCCGGTGCTAGAAACACGGAAAAAGTAGTCCAGGGGCGCTGCCTGGCGGCCGCGCTAGGAAGTAACTCCGTGGCACTGACTGAGTAACCCCACCCGGCCAACCTCACTAAATGTGCTTTCTACGGCCTACGACATTTAATGAAAGACTGTTCATTTTCAAAATGTAAGAAAGGAGTTATTGAATCCCAAAACTAAAACTGAGGTGTACCGTTCTTTGCAGTGCCTGCAGGTGTGCATGCGCACTATGATGAACACACACACACACACACTGACACACACACACACACACACACACGGCACACACACGCACGCACATACTCACAAAAACACACATAAACATACACACACACACACACGGCACACAAACACACACACACTGACACACACACACACACGCACACACCGTGACGCACACACACACACATCAGTACACACACACACTGACACACCCACTTACATCCGTTCTTATATATTTTAAATAAACATATTATTCGGTTTCTTGATCTTAATTGCGATAACAATGCTCATAAATTACTCAGTGTGACATGTTGTATTGATTCACGTCAAACCTGTTAACACTGAAATAATGAAGACTCCATATTCAAAAATGGTATTGTTTGCGAAGATATATGCACTCTCTTACTGCAGACAACAATGCTTATGAATAATTCAGGGAGGACATTGTAAATGGTGAAAACAATTTAAGCATATAAAGAAAAATACACCTACAACAAGTTAAGAAAACAGTTTAAAAAGGGAAGAAGATTAGTATTAACTGTGATACGCTATACTAGATTTTGCTTTGGTCAGACCAGGGACCTATATATAGCAGGCATGAAAACTGAAGAAAAAAAAATACTGAAAACTAAGTTTGAAGGCGCGTAGCGCCAAGTTTCGCAGGCGCGTAGCGCCAAGTTTCGCAGGCGCGAAGCGCCAAGACTTCTAGGGGGGTCCGGGGGCATGCCCCCCCAGAATTGTTTTTTTCAAGGGTGCAATTTGGTGCAATCTGGGGCTATCTGAGCCTTAAAATTGGATTCAAACATGGCCCCAAAACTATCTTACTATAACTATGACTAGGAAAAAAAAAAAAAGGAAAAATACGGAAAATAAAACAAAATACGGTTTATTTTTTTCAAAAATACGGAAAATACGGAAAATTTTCATGCCTGAATAGGTCTATGGTCAGACCGATGGGAAGCTTGTCACACCCATTGTTGGAGTGTCACAGTGTGCTGTAATCAGAAAACCGTCGGGTGCCATGATAAATCGACTATCAACTCAGGCAGAATATTAACCCAGACAGTTCATTGTTCGTGTGCACAGGTGGTTCACAGTGAACCCATACTCTATGATCATAGAGTACGAGATCTTTGATTAGATCTGCTATATAAATCATTCGCGCCGACCGGCACACAGTCGCAGTTACATGTAGGTCCACTACATCAGGTTTTCATGTGATACGTGCAAGTGACTTCATACACAAATTAAAGTACTGCTGCGCAGCGCTGTTGTTCAAATTCATCACTACAGACTCAATTGTGTGCTTCCTTCACTGAGGTAAACATTGGTAATACAGTAGACTGTAAGTTTAACGTGAGTATATCCATACCAATGGCTTTTATGCTATATTGCGGATGAAATTATTGTTCTTGTTCTTGTTCGTGCTTGAATATATATAGAGTGAGATAGATCAGTAACTCGGATTGTTTTCACAGTTAACTTGATATGTTCCTGGCGTGTCAGTGTTGTAAGTACTCCCAAAATTAAACTGGCAGGCATATTATCAAAGGGTGATTTGAAAACAGGTTATGGGTGGGTAAGGTCCCCTTTTAACTGTGTGCAGGAAACGATGGAGGTGTGCGGAAAAATGCTGATACTGAGCGGCGTGGCAGTGGCCGCCATGTTCTTCTTCTCCCCCGCTCATGGTGCTATGATGTTGTCACCAGGTCAGTTACTCGCTTACTTGCTTTAAAAAAAAAGTGGGTTTTTTTGTTTGTTTTTTATTGTGCAGTGTCTTACATCCAAAAAAGGTTCTGTAAAAACGGAAGGTATGAAACAAACTTCTAAACTTTCGTTGATAATTAAAGGCTCTGAGTGTTACAATGCTACACTCTTCAACAAATCTGGTTGTTGTTACAATGCTACATTAAAAGGTCTTCAAAAATCTGGTTGTTGAAACACAGCAGTCAGAACCCGCCACAAAGAGTTGTTTTACGCCCTAGGGGCATGTGAGACGGGGAAAAACCGGCTTCAGTTGTAGGGGAAAAAAATCAAAAAAATCTATACATACAAAACGAAGCGGGGGGGGGGGGGGGGGGGGGGGGGGGGGATAAGTAAAGGCCTACGCGGCGGCAAGAGGAGGCCTGGAGTTGGCTGGGGACTTATTGGGTACAGTTTAATTTTTTTTTTTATGTCGTCGCACGAAGTCTAAGGGGAAGAGTGTTCATGTGCCGAGAACAGGGAATCCGTGACTTCTTTAGTTTCAACCCGTAAGATCCCTAAACTGATTTCACACCATACTTTTCGTCCTGTACACACAGCCACTATCACAAATACTGTCCAATCACTCATGTCCACACCAACTCTTCGCCGACGACACACAACTCAGAAGTTCTGGCAAGGAAACTGAAATTGATACAGCAAAATACCGCATCCAGACATGTGTTGAGGATATTAAAGACTGGATGTGTGAAAACAAACTGCAACCGTCAACCACGACAAAACAGAAGCCATGCTCATCAATCAAACATCAAGCAAGACAGTCACCCAATCGTCCAACTCCTTGCTAATTTGTGACGCCACAATAGTTTTCACAGATAAAGTAAGAAATCTCGGTGTTTAACATTGATAAAGAACTAGCATGAAAACACAAATCAACCACATCTGTAAAACAACCTTTCTAGAACTTAGACGCATTAGCTCAATTCGCCACTTTCTGTCCACCGAAGCCACCAAAACGCTTTTTACATCATTCGTTCTGTCACGCCTAGATTACTGCAACTCACTTTTGTCAGGTCTTCCCGCCTATCTGATCAAAACACTTCAGCATGTCCAGAACTGTGCCGCGAGACTGATCTCAGGCGCTTCACACCATCCCCCTTCTGCAGCAGCTCCATTGGCTACCTGTTGAGGCCCGCATAAAATACAAACATGCATGCCTGTGCTACACTGCCATCCACCATCCTATCTTTCAGACCTTCTTCAACTGTACAGACCCGCTCGCCCGCTACGTTTCCTCCAACTGAATGATCTCCTTACCGTCTCTCACTATTCCCGCTAAAAGATGTAAAACCAAAGGCTGTCGCTCTTTTTCGTTCTTTGCTGCTGTAAACTGGAATTCCCTGCCCACTCAGATTCGACTCGCCCCCTCATTCTTTTCTTTCAAAAAACAGTTAAAAACTCATCTCTTTAGTCTTCACTGCAACTAGGAAAACAATTCTCCCCCCTTACATTGTGTAGCATTGTAAATATCCTGGCATATTTTAAAAGGTTTTCATTTTGGTATTTTGCTCTAATGAGCGTTTGTTTGTGCCCGCACGTGCCAGTGTGTGTGTGCGTGTGTGTGCATGTGCGCGTAGGTGTGTGCGCGTGTCATATATGTGTGTGCATGTGGGAAAGTGTCCCATCATTGTGTAGGGAACCGTCTGAGATTGTTGTTGATTATGATAGTCATTAGAATTGTGTATTGTGTACGTGATTGTGTTGCATTTATTTAAAGTTTATTTGTTTTTAAATGTGAAATTGTTGCTGTTCTGATTAAGATTATTATATCTCAGATTGATTTAAGGCGCTTACCGTCGTTGTGTATTGTTGCTGTTATTAAGATGATTATATTTAAGATTGTAAGGCGCTTAGAACTATTTTAGGATTTGCGCCCTAGAGATACCCTTATTATTATTATTATTATTATTATTATTATTATTATTATCATCATTATTATTATCATTATTATTATTATTATTATTATTATTATTATTTAAGTTATTGAGACATCCCAGTGCACTAAGGGATTTATAGAGCAAATCGAGAAAATTCATTATTGAACGAAGCGCATAGCGCTGAGTTCAATAATTATTTTCGAGATTTGCTCTATAAATCCCTTAGTGCACTGGGATTGTTTCAATAACGATATTGTCGGTACCGCCAGAGAAAAAAGAAGATACAACACGCACATTTTGCTACGCGCATTTGAATAGGCATAACTGTGTGGTCAGGTCGTATAGAAGATCTACTTTTGTGTGGGCTGTCTCGTGTGTTGTGCTTTCATCACACGCAAACTCTTGTTTTAATTTCTGTTGGTAAATTCCAGTGTAGCGTTAAGCTAAACAGTGATGATCTTTCTCTCATTTGAACTCGGAGAAAGGACTGTGCTTTCAGTTATTTGCGGTTCGAAACCTTCATCGAGCTTCGACAGATTGACTGTGCAGAGTTGTGCCCCTTGCCAAGGTCGACGGAAAGCCCATTTTCAAAATAAACGTGGCATGTTTTTCGTGTGGTATCTTCCCTCATCGGGGAGTCTGGTACTAAATATGAACGGTAAGAATGCTCTGAACCCTACACGTATTATATCCCCATCGTTTTATCGTTCACATTTGCCTAACACGTTTATTTGCTGAGCGGGATTTATGTCGTCTGCTAGGCTATTGCACTGAGTCTCATTTTAAAAACAAAAATTGCTCGTCCCGTTGCACTGAGTCTGCACACATAAAGAAGGCTGGTAATAAGTCTTATATGTGTTAAGAACGTTCTAAACCCTACACGTTTTCGATTCCGATTGTTCTTGCCTTAAAATAAACGGAAAGCATTCATTTACTGAACAGATGCAGTCGTATTTCAGTGTAGTCTGCTACGTGCTGATCTAGCTGCGACGTTATCGGAATAACACTTGTGTTTTCTGTTAGCTGCTGGGAATTGTACACTAACTCATCATTTGGTAATGTGGATAATAAGGTACATGCCACCAACATGGCATAATTATGAGAGGAATCTTCGCAAGTCGAAACTGAAAAATTAGACACAGCGGGTTCTATTTTTAGATCAGTGCAACTGTGGGCGGCACAGGCGCATGCAATCTGTCAGAAAAAAACCACTTCTGCTTTAATTGAAAAGCAGGACATTTATGGTCATAATCATTGGTATTGTGGAGAATATAAGCTACATGTCACCTTAATTAATTCTGAGGATGAGAGTACAGTCTCGCTTTGGCAAAGGGTGTAAGAATACGCTCTGTGGAAAAGTTAGCGCACTCCAGGAGTGCGCTAACAGATTTAAGCGCATCGCCATTAGCCAATCAACTGGTTCACATCAGTCATGTGACACCAGTACTTACTGACAATTATTATTATTATCATAAAATAGCCTGTGTTAACTGTATTCAAACTAAATATCAACTGTGCTAAACGAAGTGTGTACTAGTATCGTTTGGCCGTTGTGAGGATATATATAATGCATGTCCCAATATAACTAGCTCCTGTAAGGTCCTAAAACTCAAGTAGTCAGCCAATCAGTGAGAATGGGGACGTCACTATCAGGGCTGAGGTGCACGACAAAGTTACCAACCGGGTGGGAGCCAACCTCGGTGTTAGATTGGTTGAAATTGAGATTTTGTTGTGATTTCAACGAATCAGACCCCGCGGTTTGTTCTCTCCCGTTTTCGGTGGCACCCACTCTCGGTTCGTGCACCTCAGTCAGCCAAGGTCGCTGTGTCTTGACAGGTGCTTGCCCGGATGGAAAGCAGCCCGGAGAATCGTGGTCATCTGGTGACTGCGGGGAGTGCACCTGTTTAGCACCCACCGACTGGATGTCCGAGGGAGGCTACTCCTGTGCCAGGTAACGCCGTCTTTTCTTTTATCACCAATCCTAAATATCTCCGAACGGAATAGTTTCGATTATTCCAACAGCTTTGTCTATCCTTAGCGTATTACGACTTTATTCAGTTATTCCCCGGAAAAACAGAAATGGTGCAGCAAAAACGGTTTTTTTCCGGGGAATAACTGAATAATGTCATCATCCGCCGAAGCATCTTTTTTTTTCCGCAGCAAAACATTTTACTGCGGTAAAATTGAAATAAAGAATGCTGCGGTAAAACGGTGCTGTTGTTTTAATACTGCAGAAAAACTTCTTAAATTTTGTCCGCGGCATTTTGTACTTGCTCATTATAATATTTGTGCATATATACAGGGGAACCCCCCTTTTAAGACCGTCCCAATTTAAGACTCCCGTCTTATTAAGACCTTGATATTTCAGAAAATGTCCACACAGTGGAACCCCCCTTTTAAGACCTCCAAAACATCTGAGAAAATCAGGTCCTACAAAAAAAAGTTAGTCTGAAAATGGGGGTACATTTACAGACGATGTACACTTTTTTACAAGCACGCCACACAAAACAGACAAGACCGAATTCTTTCATTTAAAAAAAATTATATAATTGAACAACCAAGGAGTAATGACAAACAAAGCAAAGATCGAACGCGGCAGCGACAATTTAGCTAGAGTATGTCAAACGTGACAACCCTCGAAAATAGAATTCACAACAATTGTGAATCAGTGTCAAAAACGCGTGTGCCCTCCGTTGTGTGCCTGGCATTCAACACATCGTTGGCGCATGGCGTGGATCAGGTTGCACATGAATGCTCTGGGAACTCCATTCCACTCCTGCTGGAGCCATTGCAGCAGTTGACCCAGATTGGAAGGAGGAGGGTGATGTTGCTGTACCCGACGACAAAGCTCGTCCCACATGTGCTCGATGGGGTTCAGGTCCGGGCTGTTGGCTGGCCGCAGCATCCTGTTGACCCTGGCCTGCTGGATGAAGGTGTTTATAGCTGCAGAGCGATGGGGAGGTGCGTTGTCATCCTGAAGAATCGCACGAGGGCCGATTGCTTGGAGGGCTGGAACGACCAGGGGTTGCAGGATCTCATTCTGGTAGTGGACACCGGTCAAGTTGCCCACTACATGGTACAGAGGTGTCCTTAGACGTGTGCCGATCCCTCCCCAGACCATCACAGAGCCTCCGCCAAAACGATGTCGTTCCAGAACAGCGCCTTCTGCGAAGCGCTCTCCGCGACGCCTCCACACTCGGATGCGACCATCAGCAGGTTCCAAGCAAAAGCGGGACTCATCTGTAAACAACACCTGAGCCCACTGCTGACGTTGCCACCTCACATGTTGAGTGCACCAGGCTCGGCGAGCTGCTCGGTGATTAGCAGTCAGGGTTGTTCCTCGGACTGGACGCCTTGCACGCAAGCCAAAGTTGTGTAAGCGGTTTCGGATCGTCTGACCACTAACAACAGTGTTGGTGGTAGCTTGTAGGCGTTACCAAATGTTGTTTGCCGTAGCCATTCTTTGTTGCATGGCCTGCCTCTTAATGAAGCGATCCTCTCTTTGTGTGGTGACTCTGGGCCGACCAGAACGTTGTCGCTCCTGCACTCTTCCAGTTGCGTGGAATCTCTGTTTTAGTCTGATGATGACAGAGGGAGCCACTGCAAGCCTCCGGCTGGGCCACTTGCCTGGCAGCAACACCGTCTTGTAGCCATCCTATTGCCCTTCCTCTATCCAAATCGCTCAGTTTTCTTCGTGGGGGTATGTTGCTACTGTGCATAATTGTGTCAGCGTGTCAACCTTTAAACACAAAGCTGGTGAGCGATGTTCATAGCCAGGACCCTGTTAATTGTAGCACGTGCATCACAACCTTTTGCCCTGGCATGCGTTCCGCAAATTTCATGGGGCTATAAAAACACCCTTTTTCTTCCCAAATGCAGAAGCTTTTGAGAAGTCCCACAAAGGGAAATAACTCTGCCTGCCAAACAAAATTCTAGGTCGAGACTCATTGCTCATTTGTTAATTCAAACACATTAATCTTTTAATTATTATGTCGATGGTAATTTTTGGGCAATTTTTTATAATTAGATCCGTTTTTTCAACCGATCCTTAACTGTTTTTGAAGAGTGTATGATGATTACGAGTCTAGAATCCCCGACATGTGTTTGTATATATATAGGATTATTTAAGGATGTAAATTGCTTTCACGAGGTCATGCAGATCGAGACCGTCGCGATATAACCTTGAACGGTTGAAAACGACGTCAAACACCAAATAAAGAAAGAATGCAGATCGAATAAAGAGCTTACTGCCCAGGTCATTGAGGGTGAGAAAGAACAATCCATTGTGTGACACTGACGACAAAAGCCACACCCAACACGCCTTTCTTTCAATCGACATCAGTCATTCACGGATATGAGGGCCCCAAAGGATTTAAAATCGTGATCGTGATTGGCGATTTTTGACCTTTTTGTGACCGTGATTGCCGAAATTTCCATTTCTGTGATCGTGATGGGACTTTGCCCGTGATCCGTGATGACAAAAAAAATCAAGTCTCGTGATCGTGATCGTCATTTGTTTTCGTGATCGTGATGGCATTATTGCAAAGCATTTTATTTTCAACGTAAATTTTTCACAGCTGTATCACTCTATGATCCTCTATTCGTCAAGGTGTTCGTGATCGTGAAAACAAAAATCAAGGTAACTGTGATCGTGAAAGCTAAAATTTCCCTTCCCGTGATCGTGATGATACCCCCCCCCCCCCCCCTTTGGGGCCCTGGATATGTTTAGCATCATGTATTACAGGCCAACTGCATTTTACTTGCAGCTGCCGTTGGTACGAAGCTTAAACCAGCCATGCGTTGCTCAGAATCACAATAGCCCGCTCAGAGAAAAGTCTATGCAACGGGCTCACAACGAGGCAAATCACTTCACGATGGCGACGAAGAAAGCACGATTGCTGCGAGATATGAAAAAAGTTGTACTTCTTAAACTAGTAGACGATTCGGTCAGTGAAATCGTCAGAGTGAATGTAGTTATGATGGGAAATTTAGCTGGGGTAGTCCCTGAACCTTGAAAAGCGGTGGATCCCTCGGGTCACGTCGCAAACCACGCCGAGAAGATCGAAACACGCTACACGGCATCGCAGTGTAAACACCGCCGCCATCTTGGATAACGCGGCGGGCGGTGTAGTATACCAAAGCCGCTCGCCGAGTGCTTCGCGAGCGCTTTCATGCACTGGCCCAAGAAACGGCTTTTTGTCATTCGCACTGCGAGCGACCGGCCGTGGCGAACCGCTCTGGGCAACTCGTCTCCCACTGACGCCCCTCCTGGAGGGTCCCGGGACCCCCACTGCAGAGTTGTAGAGGGTCCATGGACCCCCACTGCAGAGTTGTAGAGGGTCCCAAGGGTCCAAAAGCCGAACAGTCCCGGTGTACTTATAAAACATTGGGGTCACACATAGCCTCATAGGGTACTGTGAAGTGTCTTTTTCATTAAAATATTCTAGGACATGACATTCCAACACCTTGATGAATGGAACACATACACACTGACACACCCACACACAAACACGCTTTCCACTTGACTTCCTGTCCTTTGTATTGTCATGTGTTGTTGTTTTTCTCTATAAACATGTAGGAATGAGAATCCAAATCGTATACAAGTCAGTATTGGTGTGCCTCTCAGGGTGTTCATTTAGGGCCTATATTATATGTGTGGTTTTCGTGTGTGCGGTGTGGTGTGTGTGTGTGTGTGTGTGTAGCTTTACGAGAATGAGAACTTAGATTAATCATTGTAAGGCAGCCCCCAGAATAAAACAAGGTACGCAAAATATTATGCAAAAATTACGACACTGTTACCTTCACGTTACTTTTGGACAGGTCCATTTGTTTCCGATCAGTTGGCATAGTGGTTGCCGAAATGTCATCTTTTGAACTTTTATGTGACCGATCTTTGGAAGTTTTCTGACCCCTTAACAAACGCATTTTGTTCATACCGACTCGAACCACTGCTTAGGTTTGCATCCTTGCAGATACGGCAGAACATTGTCTGGTCTTGAAACCTTAACCCAGTGAATGTGGGTTTTTTTCCACTCCGCCTGGAGGGTCGAACTCTCCCTGTTGGTGGTGGTTTGCCTTTTCCGTCCATTGCTTCGCTGGACCTGTATTCATTTATGTTTGCTCACCGCTGAAGTCGCCCTACATGATTTTGCCCGAGCAACCAGCTGTGCTTTTTAGTACATAACCTTTGCCGGGCACAGTTACTTTTGCATCGCATTCAACATATGTTGAACCTCCTTTCCGATTTCCTTCGCGCGTGAAATTGACATAGATGCTTGCACGAGACGTATAGTACTGACTGTTTGAAAACCGTACTTAAGGTACGCTGTAGCTGCCGATTGCAGTCTGAAAAAGTATGTAGGGCCTACGGTACGCACGACAAAGGAAATTTAGTGCGTCCAAGGACCCGCTCTTTTAAAGTTAAGTGCGTCCAGGGATCCCCGACATAAATGTCTAGTACGTGTTTTCGGCTTCTATACTGTAGTGCGTATAGGACACAGGGGCGCGCACTCTGGGGAGCCCTGCTTAAAACGAACAATCAATTGTGTGACACTGACGACCGGCAAATCCACACAGACACGCCTTTCATTCAATCAGCATTTCACATTATTTCTGGCAGAATGTATTACAGTATCTACTTTCAGTTCAATGTGGTGAGTGCGCAGTGCACGGACGGACTGAATCCGTTATTACTCGACTCATCAAAACCACACCTGAAGAACCTTTCAAACAATCGTCATCAGTTGCATAGCCGACTCCCCCGAAATCGGCGTATGCTGCCTGACTGGCGGGGTAAAAACGGTCATACACGTAAAGAAGTCTTACTGTGCAAAAAGAAGAACACTACATTTCCCTCTCCCCAACCCGTTTCTGTTCAAGTAGGCGACACCGACATTTTTTTCTCCCCATCAGCTAGAAACCTTGGATTCACCCTTTCATCTGACATGACCCTTAACAAACATATATCTTTAGTCTGTAGAGCAGCTTATTTTGAGCTTCGTAAGATCAGCACCATTCGCCACACACTCTCCTCTTAAACAACTAACACTCTTGTCTGTGCCTTTGTTCTTTCTAAACTCGACTACTGCAACTCTCTTCTCTCTGGCTGTCCTCTGTATCTCCTGCATAAACTACAAAAAGTCCAAAACTCGGCAGCACGCCTCATTCTCAAAGCACGAAAACGAGATCACGCAACACCACTTCTTCGCACACTGCACTGGTTACCTATTCAAGCCCGCATTGACTACAAACTGTCCACCCTCTGCTTTAACTTCTTTTCTGGCTCGTCTCCTGCTTACTTCTCTGAACTCCTCACCGTCTATTCTCCAGCAAGACAACTCCGTGCCTCTTCTGACTGTCGCATCCTCACCATTCCACACACCAAAACCAAAACCTACGGACAACGCACTTTTACTTTCTGCGCACCCACACACTGGAATTCTCTCCCCTTTCACATCCGCCACTCTCAGTCACCCCAAGCATTCAAACGAGCACTTAAAACGCACCTCTTCAAGAAATACAACCCCTGATTTTGTTTTCTCAGTCCATCAGTAGGCTACATGTAGTGTATTTGTTGTTTTAGTGATAATGTGTATACACATTTAGGGCTGTTTTTCAGTATTAATAACATGTTCTGTTTGATTAAGGGTATTCAGCTGGTATTTCCTTGTTTTTACTACCAATTTTATTCATGTTTTTATTACTTAATTAGTGGAAGAATCTGTTGTAATGTACCGTATGTTTGATGGTGTACGCTTTTAATCAAGCGTTGCTGACTATGAATGTAGATGTAAATGCTTGTACATGTATAACCGTGTTTTCCCCCGAAAGCGGCGTATGGCTGCCTAAATGGCGGGGTAAAAACGGTCATACACGTAAAATTCCACTCGTGCAAAAACACGAGTGTACGTGGGAGTTTCAGCCCACGAACGCAGAAGAAGCAGAAGAAAAACCGTGTTTGAATTTTAAATGTGTCAAGCGCAAAGAGCATAATTGTAAAGTTATGATGTTGCGCTATATAAATGCTCATTTATTATTATTATTATTATTAAAAATCCACTCGTGCTAAAAACATGAGGGAACGTGGGAGTCTAAGCCCATGAACAAAGAAGAAGAAGAAGAAGTTGCATAGCCTACATTATTTCTGGCATCATGGACTATATTTGTTTATTTCCAGCTGTGGCGTGTACTCCATCCAGTTGGACAATCCCCAGTGCTACACGACCAAGGAGACACCTGACGCATCTTACCCCCAATGCTGCAATATCGCCGTTCGATGTCCGGGTGACGACGGCTACAACGAAACGTATGCAAACGGCTCCAACTGAGTGGTCAGCTGAGAAAAGGTACAAAGCATCAGCAAGCAAAGAAGGAAATAGCCCAACAGAAAAACAAACTCCAAACATTGAAACAAACGAAACAGAATTGCAGCTGATTTTGTGCAAAATAAAGCAGTTTAACAATTTGCTCGAGTGCGTGCAGAGTGTGTGAGTGTGCGGGCGTGAGCGACTGAGACTTAAAGAAAAAGAAAGACTGAGAGACCTTATTTGACGTAAGATAATCATCTGACTGACCTGCAACACACACACACACACACAGTATTGGCACGCATTACCCCCCTCTCTTGGGACCAGTCAAAAGTGTTCATGTTTTTCAGGTGTTATCTTACGTATCCTCTCATGGGAGGCGTCTTCATACTGGAGGGGCTTGAAATCGCTAGTACCACAGTATTTGCCACAAGATGATTGTTCACTTTGTTACGATTTGGTTTGAGCGTTTTTTGAAAAGAAGGGTCGTCGACCAGTATGGAACAACACTGTTTGTCATCAATTTCACGAGTTTTCATTCACAAACACCTGGGAAATAAATCTCATGTTCCCCATGCAATAAATCCCCGGTTACCATAGTTGCAGGAAGCAGGTAATACATGGATAATGAAAAGCAAACCCAATAGAAACGCTCAGGGATTCTTCGGCTCTTTTCATTGGCGTTTCCCCAGACCTAAACAGACGACACTGCTTTGCAAAGTTCCAAAAACGAACTGGCAAACTGGCAAAAGTAAACTTAAAACAAAAAACAAAACTACTTCATGAAAGGTCATAAATTCATCACAAAACAAGAAGAGCAAACGCTCGATCGAGTCACTTTCGCAGTTCTGAATATTATATGAGGCATCAGATGGACAGGAAGAAATTGCTATTCACAACACAATGAGTCACGTTCACATAAAATTTGAGCCCGGTCACTTTTATAGTTTCCGAGAAAAGCCCAACGTTAAGTTGTGTGTTGCCGAACAGAAAAGGCTAGTTATCTCCCTTGTTTTTCTGATAACGTTCGTAAAAGGCTACAGATGTAAATACTTTGATGTAAAGAATAATCCTACAAAGTTTCAATCACATCCGATGAACTTTGTCAAAGATATAAAATGTCTAATTTTTCCTTTGACGCTGACCTGTGACCTTGAAAAAGGTCAAAGGTCAACGAAACCATCGTTAAAGTGTAGAGGTCATTGGAGGTCACGACTAAACAAAATATGAGCCCGATCGCTTTGATAGTTTCCGAGAAAAGTCCAACGTTAAGGTGGTGTCTACGGACGGCCGGCCAGCCGGCTGGCTGGCCGGCCGGCTGGCCGGCCGGCCGGACAGACTAACACTGACCGATTACATAGAGTCACTTTTTCTCAAGTGACTCAAAAATGAAACCTAGCGATATGTTTTGTCTTCTTACAAAGTCATGGAGTGCGTGTATCTACGTTTCGATACACAGACGTTCGGAGAAACACGAACATCAAGTTCAAGTCAAACCAATTGACCCCTGACACACAAAGTTTGACCCGTGCACAAGACGTTGTATCGATAAACGAAGCGCAAATAAGAAATAATAATAAAAGCAAAGAACATAGCAACAAGATATGCAAACATCTAACAAAGCCAAGCAAGCAGGAAGACAGGTCTAATCAAAAACAAAGAGGCAATGTGTCGGAAACAAGATCGCAATTCTTTCCTTCACTGCACGACGCAAATCTTCTGTGACCTTTGACCCAACGTAGCTTCCACATTCGATCACTAAGCTTAAAATTTACAACTGAAAACCGAGGGGGTGGAATACTGAGAGGAACCTACAGAACAGTGCATCCTCCAAACCTGACATATTTATCCCAACATTTTATGAACTCAAAACACAGAAGGTTGCTTTCACACGCCAGCTTTGATTGCAACAACGTGCTGGGGCCCCAAACCATGTATCATCAAAACGGAACTCGTGTTTCAAAGCATGGCTCCCTGTGTTGATTTGGCACTATTTTCTCACTACCAAAATGATGACAAAAACGATGTTTGGGGGTTTGTTGTCAGACCAGCTTTTTTGTCGGTCCTCGGGCGATATGCTCCCCCTCGGACCGACAAAAAAGCTGGTCTGTCAACAACCCATCTAACATCTTATAGTGTATGTGTGTGTGTTTGATGAAATACTATCACCCTGTATCTTGAATTATGAGCGGGCGGGGATGTAGCTCAGTCGGTAGCGCGCAGGATTTGTATCCAGTTGGCCGCAGTCAGCGTGAGTTCGTCCCCACGTTCGGCGAGAGATTTATTTCTCCGAGTCAACTTTGTGTGCAGACTCTCCTCGGTGTCCGAACATCCCCGTGTGTACACGCAAGCACAAGACCAAGTGCGCACGAAAAAGATCCTGTAATCCATGTCAGAGTTCGGTGGGTTATAGAAACACGAAAATATCCAGCATGCTTCCTCCGAAAACGGCGTATGGCTGCTTAAATGGCGGGGTAAAAAACGGTCATACACGTAAAATTCCACTCGTGCAAAAAACACGAGTGTACGTGGGAGTTTCAGCCCACGAACGCAGAAGAAGAAGAATTATGAGTTTTCTGGTCTAGAGCACGTCATACCACGTCTCGCACACACACACACACACACACACACACACACACACACACACACACACACACACACACACACACTCTTTTGCAAAAAATATCAACTTCAAACCTTTTTATCCATATTTTTTGCGGTAACAGTGTATATTGTTATGTCTCAAACAAATTGGTGCAGTTCATAATGTACTTGAGAATGGAAACAGAGAACTCAAAATCAATCTCCTCGCTATTAAAACCTTGTATCTGCACAGCATAGTCGAGTTCACAGAACCCTTGAAGGTACAGTCCTACCCTATGAACCTGCGCCATCCCCCGCACCCACCCCCACGCCTTGCAGCACCTTTTCAGTATACACGGAGGGATGTTGCTTGGGTCCTTTGCGTATGTGATAAATTTGATGAAATCGCAACGACATATTTTGAGACTTTTAGGACTGTTTGACAATCTATGGCAATGACAGCCGATTCCAGCTAACATCCCCAACATGCAACTGGAATAACAACCTTAACATACAAAATTTTTCCAAAAACATTATCTAGCTGAATCAATCTTCCCCCCCCCCCCCCCCCCCTTCCTCCAATAGGACATCATTTTGTTAACACTTTTTGTTTTCTGAAACATGTGAGCAAGACATCCTTACAAACTTAATTCATAAATGTTTTGCCAGCTTAAAAAAAAAAAGTAAATTGTTGCAATATGCATAAATAACAAGACATGTCAAGAAGGGTAAATATTTTGGGTTCTGTCTGGCTGTTGGACATATTATACTATCCTCTCTCAATAACTGCATTCAATGAGGCCGACTTGCACTGTCGCTGATGTACTGTGCATTTACATCATTTTTCAGTTTGCGCACAGGATTAGACATCCTGCAGTTTCAGGCAACAATAATGATAAGCATACATTTGTTTCTGATCCTACAAATACCCAGAATTAACTGCAAAATAGTACGGCATATATGAGCAACTCACCACTGAAAAATGAAATGTTTCTACACAAAAAGATTTCAATGGAAACGTATGGCAACATTTGACAAGAAACATGAACTACTTATGAAATGGTTTGTTCTGGTTTTTGCAAACGTTCTTGAATAGACTTACTGTCCAAGCTAATTGTTACATAATAATTGAGGTTTAACTTGCACTGAACATGCACAGTTTGCCATTCTCAACTCAACAGATAGATGACAGGGAAGAAAGATTCATGATGGAAGTGAAAAATATCAACAGTGACAAATTCAAATGCATCAGTTTTGCATTGCATCAGTTCAAATTTACCAGTTCTTTAGATAGAGAGAGAGAGAGAGAGAGAGAGAGAGCGAGAGAGAGAGAGAGAGCAAGAGATCTTCAAATGTTTTAGGAATTTTTGTGTGTTAAAACAGGTACACAGTTTCGTCTATTTGGCCACTGAACTACACAACTGATCATAAATGTTCAAGACAAACATTTGCTATGACACAGTCCACAATCACACTAAACAGAAATACTTCTTAAAAACAAATTTTAACAAAATAAGAGGCTTCATATCATAATACTCACACACTTCTAAAACACAAACTCAAATAAATCATTTGAACACAAAAAATGCTTACAAATGGCAGAAAAGTACAACAGTTACAACTGTAAGTTATTTGGTTGTCATAAACCTCTCCATGCACACCGATGAACACAAACAAACAAACAGACAAAACACGGACACATCCATGTGAAGAAATAAACACAACTGTCTCAGACTTCTCTTATAGAACTGAAAATTGGGAGTGCACATTATTTTCTCCATGAGGATTTTCTATTTTGGATGCATTAAAAATAAAATTCAGATTCAAAGACATCAAATGGGAGCAAATCTCATGGCATACAACAATACCCATCTTGACATCAGACAAGATAACACCCTGTCCTTTAACAGTTTGATAAAAGACTCAACTATGGAACAATTTTGTTTATTTGTTGCTTAACGTCCAGCCGACTACGCAGAGCCATATCAGGACGAGGAAGGGGGGATGAAGGGGGCCACTTGTCAAGCGATTCCTGTTTACAAATGCACTAACCCATTACTTGTGTCCCAGCAGGCTTTAGTAAAACTAAATTAATACCTACTGGAAGATTACCAGTTTCCAGTATGTTAAAATAGGCTTAACCTATCTACTGCTGGACTTACATCAGAACACTAACAGATTAAACTATACATGAATCGCGAGACAAGCGGCAAGAGAAGAGATTTTTGGAAAAAATACAGGTGAATGAGCAAGAAAGCAGAAAAAAGAAAAGAATTCATGAAGAAAAAGAGAGCATGACAGGAAAGAGGAACCAAAAATCTACCTAACAGCAAACTAGAAAGCTCCTGCGCTTCCAAAAACAGGAGGGACCTTTAATTTCATAACCGCAGTGCCCCACTGCGGGACTATGGAACAATGAGAGAGAGAGAGACGCACATGTAAAAGGGCAGTCAGGCGTCAGCTTGACAAAGTTCTTATCACACACTCAATGACTTGTGACACTCGCCAAAAATTCTCAAAAATGCACAATAGGATTTCAAACCAACGAAATTTGTCTAATTTAAGTGAAAATAATCCCAGAATACCTGGTAGAGATCACAGTGTACCATCATAAACATGGTTCAGATTTTGAAAGAAAAGTCTTAATCACGCCAATGTTTTTCAGAACCTCATCAGTGAGTCAAAGAAAATCAGTAGGTACGAGTACAGAAACATTTACTTCAAAGCCAAAAGTTGCAGCTATAGGCAGCACAACTGTCTTTATTTGCAGAACTTTTACTTCAAAGCCAAAAGTTGCAGCTATCAGGCAGCACAACTGTCTTTATTTGCAGAACTTTTACTTCAAAGCCAAAAGTTGCAGCTATCAGGCAGCACAACTGTCTTTATTAGCAGAACTTTTACTTCAGCACAATTCTCAATGCAGCAGGCAACCTCTTACCAAACAAATGACGACTAAAGCTCACAATGTTAGGCCTTTTCCAAATCTGGCAGTGTTTGCATACCGTCTAAACCTCTCCTCACCCCACCCACCACCCCTCATCAAATTAAAATAAAGAAGACAGACATATTTCTTTCTTAAGGTTGAAATAACAAACAATTATCGGCTAATAACTGACTAGCTGATTTCATGAGACAAATCAAACATCCATGCAGTAAAATACAACCAAACACACAAACTAACAAACACACAAACAAACAATTTGCCCACTAAATACAAAGCATGAAAACAGAAACAAAACAAAAATACACCACAGCACTGAAACTTTGATCGACATGTATAACCCAAATCACACAACGATGACAAAAGATCCATCCTTGGACTTGGAGTATGGATATGGAAACATAACAGTTGAAGAAGACAAAGTGATTGCGGAGAACTGCGGCCACTCTAGGAATGAGACTTTGATGCATGGGATGTGGTGGCTGCAGGGATTCCAATCGCTGAGAGTCAGTCAGGCATCTTCTGCCGTAAATCCTCAAGACCCTAAGTGTTTCTCAAGGAACGTTTTTACCTCTTGCATTTCCTGCAACAGTCGAGAATAAACAGTTGCAGTTATTATAAAAAGCATGTGTACGCTGTTTACTGTGGGTGAAATAAATTGGAAATAAACATTAAATATTAACCGATTACTTCGGAGCCCTTTCTTCTAAATAAACAAAATAATGTAGCCTTAAACAATTATCTCATTGTGTTTTTAGTGTGTGTTTATCCCTAACTATAAAATATTTTCAACAAACATAAAATACAACTTGCCTCTTAACTAGGCTACAACGCTATTCATACAACGACCACTCAACTCTTCAATCCAATATTTTGCTGGGAAACTGCTTGCATTCAAGTTACTTCCCTTGGATACGGTTGGTTCCCTAGTGGATGACAGTCTGCAAGGCTTTTGGTTGTTTGACTGATGTTGTCAATCTTCAAGAAATCTGTTATGAACTTATGTGTCTTGTCTCCCTTTAGTGAGAGCCCTGCTAAAACAATGCTGGGTCTCCACATGCCTTTGCTCTCCAAGTCTACATATAACACACTGAACAGGTAGGCACTCAAGTATGCAATGTTGGCATCCGAACTGACTGACTGTTCTTTTTTCAATAAGAATAAAAGGGTTAAGGCGCAATTCCCTGTCTTCCAACCTATCATTAGACAAATAAAACGCATCAGACACATGAGAGAAGCACCTATGTTTTCAAACCACCCTTGACAGATGTCAAAATGACAACAGGAAAGGCAGTGAGATAAAGGTCAACAAATCACAGAAGAAACTCCCCCCAAACATCAACAAAATATCTCCACCACCAGACATACCTCAGGACAAGAACTGTGCATCATGCCATCATAGCTTTTGAACTGCAGGTTTGGGTTGAAGGAGGAGATGAACTGGCTGGTTTCCTGACCCCATGAGAAGCGAACCAAGGGGTCGTGAGTGCCGTGACACTGCAGTATGGGTACAGTCTTGTTGTACTTGGATTCCTGCACAGTCAAAACATGGACACACAGTTAGTACTGGCACTGCATCACTGCTGGTTGTGGGGTACGATCATTCTGCATGAGGGGCATGAACATTCTACATTTTGGGTACACACATTCTACATGAGGGGGACAAACTTTCTTCATGAGGGGCACGAATATTCTATATGTGGTCCAGAGGGGCATGACAATTCTACATATGGGGGAAGAACATTCTGCATGAGGAGCAGGAACATTCAGTCATTCTGCATGTGGGGCATAAACATTCTGCATGAGGGGCAGGAACATTCAGTCATTCTACATTTGGGGTATGAACATTCTGCATGAGGGGCAGGAACATTCAGTCATTCTGCATGTGGGGTATGAACATTCTGCATGAGGGGCATGTACATTCTACATGTGGGGTACGAAAATGTGGCCTGAAGTTTCAGAACCTTCTAGTTCTATGCCATAGGATAATACTTGGTCTTCCTTGGTTCAGGCTTTCGTTTCCTTACACGACACTGCCTGACAAAAAAACACTAATCAAATTGCTGGAACTCTAGCTTCAGGCAAAGAAACATTCACCCCAGCAAAGTTACTCCATAAAGTTTTGAACTGACTTCACTCAAACTACCCTTGTAACTTTGAAAAGGTAATTTTTTTGTGTATGGTAATTTTTGTTCAAAGCAGTATCAGCTGCTAAACTCAAATGTAGTTTTTCTTGGCCAAAGTCGACAGAGTAATCACAAGTTTAAAAGCTGCATTTTTTAATTATCAGAAAATATTAAGTGTATGAGCTACAAAGCTACAGAAAAATAACAAACCAGTACCTCATACCACCAAATCAAACAGAGATGACAAACCACAAAATGTGCTAATCTACTATATATATAAGAATGGATGTAAGTGTGTGTGTATGTGTGTGTGTGTGTGTGTGTTTGGTCGCCATACCTCAAAGATGGCAAGAGGCAGGAACACGATAGTGTGCATGCACACTCCTTAGGATCCGCAGATGTGCACCTGGGTTTTAGTTTCTTGATTCATTGTTTCCTTCCTCAGATAATGAACCTCCCCTTCAATAACAGCCTATATAGTGCAAGACCAGTTCAGTGACTAGCGTTCAAATGTGGCAAACACATTATGCCTGTGATGTTAGAGACTCTCTATTGCTCCTATGACAGGAGGAAATTAAGAAAGAACAATGACCGGACAGATCTGGAAATTTCTAGAAGCAAAGGGAGGGTATCTCTTACTTGGTTATACATTCAATGGAGGTACTACTCTGATTATGCAGGCATGTCTGATGGGGAGATCAGAATCAACCGGGCGAAGCCGGGTTCTGACTGCTCAAGTATCAAGAATGTTCCCAAGGAAGGGAGATAACTCCTGTGAAAGTTATTTCTTTAACAAGAAACGGTTAAAGGATGTTGGTGGTAATAACTGATTTAAAAAATGAACAACATTAGCTAGAACTTTTATTCATGTCTACTCTCTTACAAATGCATTCGGGCGATGCAAACACCCGGGCAAAGCCGGGCCCTGACTGCTAGTATATAACAAGAAGGGCAAAGCCCATACGACTCACATGCTTTACACATTTTTCCTACCAAAATACATGTGACCTTGACCCAAGGTCAAGGTCATCCAAGGCCATGCAACACAAAGCTGTTAATTCAAGACATAGGAAGTACAATGGTGCTTATTGGCTCTTTCTACCATGAGATATGGTCACTTTTAGTGGTTCACTACCTTATTTTGGTCACATTTCATAAGGGTCAAAGTGACCTTGACCTTGATCATATGTGACCAAATGTGTCTCATGATGAAAGCATAACATGTGCCCCACATAATTTTTAAGTTTGAAACAGTTATCTTCCATAGTTCAGGGTCAAGGTCACTTCAAAATATGTATACAATCCAACTTTGAAGAGCTCCTGTGACCTTGACCTTGAAGCAAGGTAAACCAAACTGGTATCAAAAGATGGGGCTTACTTTGCCCTATATATCATATATAGGTGAGGTATTGAATCTCAAAAACTTCAGAGAAAATGGGAAAAATGTGAAAAATAGCTGTTTTTTAGGCAACATTTATGGTCCCTGCGACCTTGACCTTGAAGCAAGGTCAAGATGCTATGTATGTTTTTTGGGGCCTTGTCATCATACACCATCTTGCCAAATTTGGTACTGATAGACTGAATAGTGTCCAAGAAATATCCAACGTTAAAGTTTTCCGGACGGACGGACGGACGGACGGACGACTCGGGTGAGTACATAGACTCACTTTTGCTTCGCATGTGAGTCAAAAATGGATGCAAGTGTGTGTGTGTGTGTGTCGGTGGTCGCTATACCTCAAGGACAGCAAAAGGCAAGGACGAGATATTTTGCATGTACACTGCCTAGGAGCCGCAGATGTGCACCTGGGTTTAAGTTTCTGAAGACATTGTTTCCTTCCTCGGATAATGACCCTCCCCATTAATGAATACAGCCTATAGAGTGCAAGGGAGGTAAGTCATGCGTGGTTACCTATGGAAGGGAGGTAACTCTTATCATATCAGTATACCGTATCATTCTCAGTGGGTGTAAATTTATCAGTTGAACCAACTCCCGGGCGAAGCCGGGCCTGACTGCTAGTACCTACATTCGCAGAGAGACAATCTAACAGACAGACAGACAAGCTATTAGTGTGCTGAGTTAACTCAAATTGGTCCCTGGCTCTAATGCACTGATTCTGGTCCTATCACAGGACACATGACAGACAGACAGACAGACAGACAGACAGACAGACAGACAGACACACACATCTCTCTGGCCCACTAATTCCCCACATACCTACAACACTACATATTTATATATTTGACACCAAAATAACACCATACCTTGTCAGTCATAAGTTTCTTGTGTAACGGCAGCCACGTGCTGAGGGCCACGACGCCGCCTATGGGCTTGTTGACGGCAAACGCTGTGTACAGTGCTACTGCGCCCCCCTGTGAGAAGCCGCCGATGAAGATTCGATTGCGAGCAATGCCTGCCTTCACCTCACTCTCCACCAATGCTTGCACTGCAACCAGTGTGTCAATCAATGTACATCAGTCCAAAGATCAATTAATGTGTTTGTCTGTTTCTCAGACTGCTTTCCCATGAATCTAGCAAAGGCAAAGCCTACTAGCTGCCATTTTACAGAATGTTTGATTTTGGAAGCATACATTTGTAAAGCTGCCTTTCAAGAAAAATATACCAAATGCTAAGAAACCATAACAACTGTTTCTTTACGTGAGCATTTTTTTATGCAAAAAAAAAAAGCTGTTTCTTTGTTTGATTTCATATTATTGTGTGTGTGTGTGTGTGTGTGTGTGTGTGTGTGTGTGTGTGTGTGTGTGTGTGTGTGTGTGTGTGTGTGTGTGTGTGTGTGTCTGTGTGTGTGTGTGTGTGTGCGCGCGCGCACGTGTGTGTGTGCATAAAACTATTTGGAAGCATGTCCACTTTGGACTATGGCCAACTCACACGTATGTGATGCTTCCTTGATACCCTCCTCATCCTGTGGGCTGCCGGAATCCAGACCATGAATGTCAAACCTGCAACAACATGTTTTTTCATTCAAATTTGTTTGGTAACCATATTATAGTTGTTATAAACCTGCAGATTGGTGCCCTTGCAGTGTTACTTGTCTCAATTATTCAGCACTAAATACTGCAAATGCAAGTCTTTTTTTCTTGCTTTTGCAGTTTCACATGTTTTCCACACTCAGGAATGTAAAGACAGCACTACATGTACAACCATAATACTCAAAGTTAAACATCTTTTTGTTTTGTTTTGCATCTGAATGTTTATGACCATCACAATTTGACTTTAGATCTATGGAGAAAGATTACACTCTTCGCGAACATGCAACAGTACTAGCCCCCTCGATTGGGCTATATACTTACAACAACAAATAATAACCCTAATATTCCATATTTTTGTATTCTGTGGGTAAGCATTATACCTCAGATGCCATAAGCAATGTTCTTAATCTGTATTTTTATTTTATTTTATTAGTAAGCACCTGTCACAAAAGTTAACTCCATGCAACAGACAGTCAAATTAATAAATCTGGATCTCTTATGAGGTGAGCACTTATATTGCAAATAGAACAAAAATAAAAGAACAGAGCTTTCCTCATTTGCAATGCACACAAACCCGATCCTTAGGCTCTGAAACTTTTGTTTTCTCTTTCTTTATGGGAAAACACCCATTACAGAAGATAACTACATGCAAGAAACATGCAGTCCTCTTTCAATTTGAAGCGGCTGAAATTTACTGGCTGGCATTTTGATGTCAACTTCAAAAGCAAAAATGTCTTTTTTCTCTCGTTTATGGCAAGACTTTTGTGAGAGCACTCGGGTCAGGAAAGGGTTAATGCAGAAAAGATCTTATGTTGTGAGAGCCTTCCCATGGGAGCTGAATGAACTCTTGTCAAACAATCAATATTTAATAAAACTGGGCGACATCATTTGAAACAAGAGTTTTTATTCTCTAAAGAAAACTCACACTTCAACATACACAAGCCCCCTTTTGAGCATGAAGTCATTATTTAAGGGATGGAGTCTTAAAATAGAGAATGATTTACAGACATTGTTTTAAAAAAACTAGAGAAAAAAATGTCTTTAAAGAGCGTGAGTCTTAAAAAAGGGTTCCTCTGTACTGTGGACACAAAGAGAGAAAGGGAAAACTGAGGATATTACAGCCAAAACGCGCTTCTTCTTCTTCTTCTTTGTTCATGGGCTTAGACTCCCACGTTCACTCATGTTTTTAGCAAGAGTCAATTTTTATGTGTATGACCGTTTTTACCCCGCCATTCAGGCAGCATACGCCGATTTCGGGGGAGGCATGCTGGGTATTTTCATGTTTCTATAACCCACCGAACTCTGACATGGATTACAGGATCTTTTCCGTGCGCACTTGGTCTTGTGCTTGCGTGTACACACGAAGGGGGTTAAGTCACTAACAGGTCTGCACATAAGTTGACCTGGGAGATCAGAAAAATCTCCACTCTTAACCCACCAGGCGGCAGCTTGGGATTCGAACTCACGACCTCCCGATTAGGAGGCCGACGTCTTACCACCACGCCCGTTGAAGGTCCAATTACGTGTACATGGATCAGACTTCTGTAGAAATTGACTCCACCTTTCCATTTCATTGATTAACCAAATAAAAAGACTGGATTTTAAGACAACAAAACAGGAATAAATATCTGGACTAAAAAACCCTCATGCTAATAAGCAAAAGCAATTAAGCCAGTGCTGGAATAGTTTTTTGGGGTGGATCTGGTTCCTGCACGAGTAACATATCTTTAGAGGTTTTCTCAGTCTAGAGTCTGTTGTGAACAGTCAAAATAATCTGTTAAAGATGCAGTGCAGCTCACAGCGTTGCTGAAGCAACCATTTGTGTTTTTGTCGCGGATGATATAAGCAGTCGAAATATTTACACAACTATCCCAGAGATGACTACCAATATCTTGAAGTGTTGCCAGCCAAACGAAACTTTATGCGATTTGTCAATTTTGCATCTCCTGCCAAAATGTAATCAACATTTCCCGTGATCACATTCTGGGGCTAAAGGCTGTGTGCGGCATGCCAAAATGGAACCAAATACCATGTCTTACATTTTTTTTTTAACGTAATCGAACACAATGTATTGACGTAAACTAGATAGAAAGAATTCTCCGTCTCATAGAGACTAATAGACTTCCTATTGACGTAATTAGTTCACAAGCAGGACCTGATGCGAGTCTGATCAAGGCGTACGCTATCCTGCCCGGACAATGATCAAAATTAATTCGCAAACAAATTGCAGTTTTTGACTCCTTGCAAAAAGGTCAATGAAACTTGGTCTTATTTCAAATGGATAGATGCCCAAGGCATGACTGAAAGCTCTGGGGGGTCCAAGATTAACAAAGCTGTAATGTTGTCTTTAATTCTTGGCGTCTTGAGATCAAAGAACTGACATCTAACTGAACTAAGTATTTCATTTTCTCCTAATTATGATTTATTTGTCTGTCAAAGACCACTTGGTCAATTTACTTATGAATGATTTGTTTTGCCTATGATTAAACGTTCCAATAATAAGCCTCTCTTTTATATTTGTGATGTCAACAAACGTTATGTCACCAGCCTGAAACTTAAATTTCCTCTGCAACTGCCAGTGTTCTCTACAGCCCAAAAAGAAAAAAAGAGTCAACATTTCACTCACCATGATGGCATTCTCATGCCTGCGTTTAACGTCACTGGCTTGATTGGTCTGTGATGAAGAGAGTTACAAGAAACAATGTACACTGACAGATAAAGAGACAGCCAGGCATAAACAGACACATACATTTGTTCCATCAGTCAAACGGCTTCAGATATGAATCAAAACCCTCAGCGTAATTTGACATTACATTCAATGTCCCAGGCTTGATATATATATGTGATGGTGAGAGTTTCAAGAATGAATGGACACAGACAGATAGACATGCAGACATACACACATGTTTACCTCAAATTGTATTAATCTTATTGCTTCAACTACAAATCACAACCTCAAGTGCAATTTACAGCCAAAGCTTATTGTACATGTCTTGCTTGCAGAAATTGAAGTCACAGGTACTTATTAGAATTATTTTACCAAATGAGATCTTTTGTTTTGCTTTTGTACACTACTATCAAACTGTACCCCCCCCCCCCCCCCCAAAAAAAAAAAGAGCTAAACTTACTGGACTGATACCCTGAAAGCAAGATCCCCCCCCCCCCCCCCCCAAAAAAAAAAAAGGCTAACAGAGAAATCCAAAAAGCAAATACGCATGTGGGCAGACACATTATATATATATATATATATATATATACAAGATGAATACCCGCTTCGCCGGGTACGGCTTTACCGGGAAGAAGTCAAGCCGAATACCCGGCTGTGCCGGGGACGGGTGTACGCGGGCTTTGCTGGCGCACCGCACGAAGGAAGGGAGATAAACGCGCAAAACACTGGAGAAGATAAGGAAGAGTAATACCCGGCTTCGCCGGGACAGTGACCTTCTAAAAATAGTATAACGAGAATATGGATTGAGCATTGTCGACAGTGACCTTATAAAAATAGAAACGGGAATATGGATTGACGCCACACGAAGGAAGGGAGATAAACGCAAAACACTGGAGAAGATAAGGAAGAGTTAGTGGGAATGGATCTGGGAAGATGAACAGAAAAACCAAAATCGGTTTAGCGCTGCGCGCTAAGAGCACATGTTGAAATATCTCATCGACCAGGTTGTGTCCAGGGTGTACCTGAATATGGCCACCAAATTTGAAACAGATCCATCGAGAACCTTGGCCGTGCATCGTGAACACACAGACACACACACAGACACAAGTCGTATATATATATATAGATACATGTATTGGAGTTTTTCTGTCATACTGGTGACATTTCAAACACTCATGTTTTGTGCACAGCTTTCAAAATATACTCCACATATGCTGAGCTTAAATTACTGTGCTGATACCTAAGCCTAATTTATTACCGGTACTGATACTGTGCCCTGAAATACAATCATACTTCCCCCTCAACCCCCCCCCCCCCCCCCCCACCCACCAAGAGAAAGAGAAGTTGCACATGTGGGCAGACATTTTACACGCTGAAGTTTTTTTCTCTCATATTGCTGACATTTCAAGGGCTTTAATTTTCATGCACACTGCTTTCAAAGCAACCCCACTTTGAGCTTCACTTACTGTACCTATACCCTGCTATACCCTGAAAGCAAGACACCCCCCCCCCCCCTCCCCTCAAAGAGAAATGTCAAGAGCAGTGGCAGTTCAGGCTTGCAAGCAGTGAAACTTTTTATAGTTCAAGTTTGTCTTTCATATTGCTCAAATTTCAAAGGCTTAAGTTTTTTGCACTGCATTCAAACTATCCATCATAATACACTGAGCTTACTTTACTGCTCCGATACAGTACACAAATACAGTACACAAACACCCCCCAAGAGTACTTACGCATGTGGGCAGACACATTTTATGTTCTGGAATTTGAGCGTCCGTAACCCCTGGGCCCATCCATGCCTGCAATCAGCAAATCAATAAGCAATCTTCATTAACCTGAAGCAGATCAAAGCCCCAGGAAAAGCTGATACAACCAATGCAGAAATAGCGGTACCTGCCATGTACGTGGTGCACCTCTGATGAGAAGACTTGCCCCCTCCCCCCACCCCCCACCCGGCCCCTCCCTGTCCCTTTGTCTATTATCTTGACCACAATATACCTGTCATGACATGCCACTGTGTCAGGACACTGTCCACTTTTCCCAAGGATGTTCCTAATTCACCACAGGTACAAAGTACAAAGTGACAGAAATGCATGAATGTAGGCATGCCAACAACACTCATGCATGCATTTGTGTTTTTCCATGCATGTTTGTGTGTGGACATGTCTGCATACATGCATGTTCTGTGTGTAACTTAGCTGGTTGCATGACAGCATACATGCTCATGAGCGCACTGACTAGTCACACACACATACTGCAGTCTGAGGAAACATGAAGACAAGTGTAAAAAGAGTATGCTAGAAATATATTTCCACCAAGAAGCAGGAACACTTGCTTAGCTACCTAAGAAAATAAACAACATCTGGTGAAAACAAACAACACTTCTTTTTGCAGTAATTAACTGAGCGGCTGATCCCCATCTGCATCTGAGCACATTTTAATCACAAAAGCAATTGGCTTAATGGAAGGCATGCTGTGTGCGTAATGTGAGAAGACGACACAAAGAGACATGTACGTGGAAACAAAAAACTTTTAATACAGATTAGGTGCATGTCTCATCTGCTGACGAACAACACAAGGGTTTTTGTTCTCGTTTTCTTTTTTTCTGCTTTCTTCCTTTTTTTTTTATAGTCAATTTTTGCTACATGTAAATGTATTCCGGCAGACTGGGAATCAAAGAAAAGGTAAGGGTGTATGTGTATGTATGTGAGTTTGTGAGTGTGTGTGTGAGTGTGTGAGTGTGTGTGTGTGTGTGTGTGTGTGTGTGTGTGTGTGTGTGTGTGTATGTATGTGAGTTTGTGAGTGTGTGTGTGAGTGTGTGAGTGTGTGTGTGTGTGTGTGTGTGTGTGTGTGTGTGTGTGTGTGTGTATGTGTATGTATGCGTGTATGTGTATGTATGTGTGCATGTGTGTGTGTGCGCGTGCATAAAAAAAACCTTCCTTCCCATGAACACCGTTTTGTCAATCATCATCAATCCCTCCAGGCTTTAACACGGAATGAGAGCATCATCCACTTGGACAGATAACAAAATTCAACAGCCTGGCTGCCTTCTGTGGAATGTTGGAATATTTTATAACTGACACCTCTGTCAATCAGTAAATAAATTCAGCTAAAAATTCACAAAATATGCACAGAAGGCAGCCTGGCTGTGTTTTTTTTGTTGATGTGTCCAACTGGGTTCTTATTACATGCAAAAGACTGGATGGATCAGTGGTTGTTTACATGGCATGACTCACATGTTCATGCGATAAGGATGGCTGATCCTTAAGCTCAACTCTCGTTTATTTGACAGCCTCTTAGCCAGGCTTTTGTTGATCTGTATGTAAAACTGACTCAGGCTGACAGACGTATGTGTTCAAATACATTGAGCAATGAGAAGCAGTAATGGGAGGGTTTCATTCTTGTTTTCTTTTTAAGCCGTGCTTTTATTCTACAAATAGAAAATACGTATTTGGATGTAAACACAAGAATGAAGGATGACAAATGCACAGTAGCTTACTCTACTATCCCCCCCCCCCCCCCCCCCCCCTGCCCAAATTAAAAACTTCCTCCATTTAAGGGAACTACTTTCTCAGATTATCGTTCATAACATCTGTGTATTTACCTTCAGTGTAAGACATTACTGTCCAGTCCTGTTTTAAGTTATGACTTTCTCAGATATTACAAGGTTTTAAAAATGTGTGTATGTGTGTGTGTGTGTGTGTGTGTGTGTGTGTGTGTGTGTGCGAGTAAGTGAGTAGGTGAGTGTGCATGTGTATGCATGTCCATGTGTATGTGTGTCTGGGGAATCACTCTGTTGGTTTTGATTATCTATCAGTAACTGGAGAAAGTGAAAAGGAACCACCCTGATTTCCCAAGAGAGCCACCTGCTGGCTATCAAATAGCTTCATATGGTAAGGTCAGTGACCTCTTCTATATAACCGAGAGTAAGAGGTAACATCTGAGAATTTGACATCAAAGGAGGGTCCACTTTGCTCTGGTCTGTATGAAGATTAGCCATCAGTGTGCTGTCAGTTAACTCAAATTAGTCCCTGGCTCTAAAGCACTGATTCTGGTCAAATCACAGGACACACACACACACACACACACACACACACACACACACACACACACACACACATACACAGGTACATGACTCACAAACACATACACACATCCATGTGCCCTCACGAATATGCCAGAATAAAGATCAATACTGTACTTGCTGATGTCAATGAATAGTCATGAATACTTTTCATACACTCACAACCTACTTACTCATAACAAATTCCTCCCTCGACACCCACTCCCATGCACAAACTGCAATGTAGCCCCCCCCCCCCCCCCCCCCCCCCCCAATCTTTCCAATGAATCCCCCTGGCACTAATCCCATCAAAGTGACTTGACTGCCAGGTGATTTGCGGTGGGCCTAAAACTGTAAAGGGCCCTATTTCACAGGCACACACCAACCTCAGGAAGCCGACACTGAGGGAAGAACACAATCAATAGCCTATCAGAACAGGCTCTACTCTGTTCTTACAGACAGGGTCTAATTCAATATGAAGTGAGTGCACTTTGTGGAGGCGTTTTCCAGGGTGGAGGTGTTTTTCATGGTAGGGCAAAAATCTCAGGGCACACTTCATATGACAGTGGTACGTACCTGCAAAGATGACAACTTTGGTCAAGTTAACAAAGGAACAACAGAAGGTGTCCTCTCATGTGAGGTGCTTCTTATCAAAGAGGCCTGGCACTGCAGGTACATGTACCACTGTAGAAAAGAATTGCGTGGGAGACTGTTGTAAAATCTGAATTAGGATTGGCAGGCTGCGGTGGGAATATCTGTTGCTGAGCAAGCAATGCAAAAGTCATGCTGTGATGGTTATACTAGCAAACAATTATTATCGTTGCCAGCAGCATCACAGCTACACTGGCAGTAAGGCTATAAGGACTGCTTATGCTCAGATGCCACACACTTTATTATGGTACATACACCTGTGAGTGTATGATCTTACAAGTTCATATTATCCTTCATTGGCTCTGTCGTCACCCGTCTTGCAATGAGATCAGGAATCATGCAATGCACCTGGGGCTTTTCACAGTACAATGAAAAATGCCACCAAGGAGTCAACCTCCATGAAATGCACCCATTTTGTATTGAACTAGACCCCTTCTGCTTAAATACCACACTATCACCCTATGGTGTGATGGTGTCGCTCTCATCGGAAGCACACTGTCAGTGTCACACTGCGGAGACCACCTGAGTGGAGACCACCTGAGTGCCGCCTACTTGTGGCACTAGCTTAGCTTCTAAATCTGTTAAAAGTCTTAGTACTCTTCACTCTCACATGCCAGCTCCCTCTTTCAGTGGCCGCTCTTCTCAGACACACTAAACTGGCTGAGGCTTAGTGCTTTAGGCTGCCCAGCCTCGAAGGAGTCAATGGAATCATGTGTTTCTCTTTTGGCCACCTTTAAATTCAAGGTGTTCACTCTAAATCCTATTTCTAGTAGTAATGAAGAACTCTTATCTCTCACAACTCAGTCTCCCTGTCTTTCTTTCTTTCTTTCTTTATTTGGTGTTTAACGTCGTTTTCAACCACGAAGGTTATATCGCGACGGGGAAAGGGGGGAGATGGGATAGAGCCACTTGTTAATTGTTTCTTGTTCACAAATGCACTAATCAAAAAATTGCTCCAGGGGCTTGCAACGTAGTACAATATATGACCGTACTGGGAGAATGCAAGTTTCCAGTACAAAGGACTTAACATTTCTTACATACTGCTTGACTAAAATCTTTACAAACATTGACTATATTCTATACAAGAAACACTTAACAAGGGTAAAAGGAGAAACAGAATCCGTTAGTCGCCTCTTACGACATGCTGGGGAGCATCGGGTAAATTCTTCCCCCTAACCCGCAGGGGGTAATCTCCCTGTCAGATTCCTTTTAAGCCTCATGTCCTTAACTGGGCGAAGTCGACTACGCGAAGTATACTTCGCGAAGCTGACCGCACGAAGCTTAGGCACTGAGTTTTTGGTAAAAAAAGACTTTGCGAAGTCGATTTCCGGCTCAATTTAAGGACCGCCTTTATTGTGCTTTCATTGATCCCTTTCATTGTGCTTATCTCTCACACCTTTAAATACAAACTTTTGTATTCTTCTCTCTCACAGCTCATTCAATCCTCTTCAGGTGGCTGCCCTCAAGACACTAAGTACACTGGCTCAGGCTAAGTGGTTTAGGCTGCAAAGCTTTGAAGGTGTCAATGAGTCGAGTCTTGTTTTTCTCTTTTGACTAATCTTTAAATTCAAGGTGTCAACTCTAAACTTAAAGTCTTAGTACTCTTATCTCTCACAGCTCAGTCTCCCTTTCAGCTTCTGCTCTCCGACACCCACGAGAAATCAACTGAGGCTGCAAAAGCTTAGAAAGTGTCAATGACTGAGTCTTGTTTTTCTGTTTTGGCTCATATTTAAATTCAAGATGTTCAATCTAAGTCTTAGTGCTCTTATCCCTCACAGCAGGGGCTCACATCCATGAGAGGTGGCATAGGACAAATGTCCTGGACAATTCAAAAGTGATAGGACATTTGTCCTGAACAAAAATAAATCAACAGGACATTTTTTTTAGTTATGTTGCTTTTTGGAGAAAAAAAACCTCGAAGGGAGGCAACTGTCAACTGGCTTGGAACATTCAGAGTTGCGACCCTTGGAAGCTCTTTTCTATAAAAAGCACACAAAGTCTCCCCAAGTTTCGTCTGCTTGGCGAAACATCGATAAAATAGCAAATCAAACTACTGTTAATTGGAAAGTACTGACAATGTCCGGATCAAATGAAAGCATAATCGGACAATGACTACTTAGTGACAAAAACAATACATGTAGGACATAATTATGTCCTCTTGCATGAAAAATGTATAGGACACTTGAAAAAAATATCTGTGTATGTCCGATGTCCGATGTGGATGTGAGCTCCTGTTACAGCTCAGTCTCCCTTTCAGCTTCTGCTCTCTGACACACATGAGAAATCGACTGGGGCTGCAAAAGCTTAGAAAGACGTGTTACTGATTCCTGTTCCTGTATTTTGTTTTACCATCCATGCAATTAATTGTCGGTGTAACAAATATTCCATATGTCATATTCTGATGACTATGACGTCCAGTGGGTTCATGGCTTAAACTACTATTTTTGGCTTTATAAATGCCATAGTACAGCCAAAGGATGACTGAGCGATTATTGCTTCTACCTATCTCGGACATGTCCTACCAAGCTGTGGGACTCAAAAGACAATCAATTTATTGCACAACCAGTCTACGTGGAAGCTATATAAAATGAATGTATAACAACATTTACACAAAAGCCAGTGCTTAACCGCACCTACTGACTTTCAAGCATGGACATATTTGCACCACTTTTGACTCAAATTAAGTGACATGCATTCGCAATGTTAAAAAGAAACAAGTCGCGTAAGGCGAAAATACAACATTCAGTCGAACTCACATAATGAAACTGAACGCATTGCATTTTTTCCGCAAGACCGTACACTCATAGCATCGTCTGTCCACCGCTCGTGACAAAGGCAGTGAAATTAACAATCCAGAAAAGCGCGGTAGCAGTTGCGCTGAGGAAGATAGCACGCTTTTCTATATCTCTATTCTTTTTAACTCTCTGAACGTGTTTTTAATCCAAACATATCATATCTATATGTTTTTGGAATCAAGAACGGACAAGGAATAAGATGAAATTGTTTTTAAATCGATTTCGGAAATTTAATTTTAATCATAATTTTTCTATTTTTAATTTTCAGAGCTTGTTTTTAATCCGAATATAACATATTTATATGTTTTTGGAATCAGAAAATGATGAAGAATACGATAAACGTAATTTTGGATCGTTTTATAAAAAAGTAATTTTAATTACAATTTTCAGATTTTTAATGACCAAAGTCATCAATTAACTTTTAAGCCTCCAAGCTGAAATGCAATACCAAAGTCCAGCCTTCGTCGAAGATTGCTTTGCCAAAATTTCAATCAATTTGATTGAAAAATGAGGGTGTGACAGTGCCGCCTCAACTTTTACAAAATGCCGGATATGACGTCATCAAAGACATTTATCGAAAAAATTTAAAAAAAATGTCTGGGGATATCATACCCAGGAACTCTCATGAAAAATTTCATAAAGATCGGTCCAGTAGTTTACTCTGAATCGCTCTACACACACACACACAGACAGACACACACACACACACATACACCACGACCCTCGTCTCGATTCTCCCCTCTATGTTAAAACATTTAGTCAAAACTTGACTAAATGTAAAAAGAAGAAAAAAGATTCCAGTGATAAGTGCTTATCTTATCAAGTGTGGTAGGCAGAAAAAGATAAATATGCAAGAAATGCTTCACTAACGTGTTGAATTGATTATTTCTCCCATCCCCCAAACTATACCAGAACTGCATTTATGCTGATTGCACCAAGGTTAATACAGAGACCCCCTTGCAACCACAGCTAAGCTGAATTCTGCTGGCACTTATCTAACTGTGCATGTGCCTTTCGATGTGGGAGATCAGTGCTCAGCATTGCTACAATTGGGAGCTAGCACAACATAATGGTGAATGAGAACAGTCAGATGACCCATGATCCTGAACCTTATATAAACTGGTACCAACATTTCTCAGTGTCCAGTTGCACTTATAACACGTTTTGGAATGGTGAGAAGCAGTATTGGCGTTAACCGGTAATTACCGGTATTTTACCAGTAGAAATGAAAAAATACCGGAAAATAATTGGCTGCCGGTATAACCTACCGATTGATTTTTAGACCTACCGTTGTTTTCGCTGGTAAAACAACAAAACCAGTACTCTGAGTTGGACTCTTACTGGTTCCAATGACCAGCCTACCTTTTTTTCTGGATAGTTTTCATCATAAAAGTTTGTGTACCAGTTTGAAAAAATATTAGCGCCATCACTGGTGAGAAGCCCAGTTTATCAACATAAGCATTTATTTCTGTGAGGTCTGATAAACAAAGGGAAGTAAGCACTCTAAATGCATATGACATGTGTAAATAGAGGAAGTGGGAGTTATTCGGAACCAGTCTCCTGGCACCTGAGAGAATAACAAGCATTGAATTTGAAATGAACAAGCGACTTTCTGTGAGGGGAAAGGGGGCAGGGGGAAGGTGTCATGTCAAACATGTATTTTCAAAGTGAAATTTTGAAAAATATTCACTTACCCTGTGTCTCCTAGCCCATGAAGGAAAATGAACTGCAACAAAAAAGAAAAAGCACAAGATCAAAATAAATATAGCACTTTTTTTTAAAAAGAAAAACGTACTGTTTCATCTACTATAGGGTACCATCACCACTAGAATTAGAAATATCTGAGAGAGTTGTTCTAATCAAATCCGTAGAGCCAAAGAAAGTTTTATTAAATTATGTCAAACAAAATATCAGATTACAGTTAAAGGGAAGGGGGGGATAAAACACATTAAGAAGAAAACACATTGTCATGACTGATCATTTGACAAATTAGAAGATTAACTTAATTACAAAAGGGAAATGGCAAACAAAACCAAACATAACTGAACCTCTCATCAAAATAGCTGAGAGTGAGAACCTCAAACTAAAAATACAATAAAATTCACACAGCACTGCTGATACACTCGCTGTTCTTAGTGCGCAGTAGAACATCACCTGTGAAAGAATATTGCCCAAAGTTCCCCCTTATTGCTCCTCTATAATAATACATTTATCCTCAGGCAACTAGCTTGCATAGATCTTAACAACATGACATGGGTCGTGCACACGCAGTGTGAAGTTATCTTGAAAATTCATGTGCAAGCACGAGTTAGCAGTAGCACAAACTGACATAACTGGGGTTGTTCGTTGTTGTTTTTTTTTGGGGGGGGGGGGGGAGGAACTTCAGGTTTTGAAACATTATTAGCAATCAAAGTACATGTACTGTATTATTCTTGCAGTTGTACTAAATTGCACGCCAACAAACTGCAAAAGAATCAGGCCTTTTGTTTTATGTGTGCCAAATTGTTCAAAACTGCAGAACATTAAAATATAAGCAGGGTTTCACTCATGCTTGAGAGCAACAAAAGAAACTGTAAAGTAGTGTAGTGTGTCAGATGCATAGTATACATGTACACAATGAAAACAAATCAGTCCAAAGCTGATGCACTCATTTTGAATGTGAAGGTTCCTTTTCAAAAGGAAATGTACTGACTAGACAGTAGACACACACCAAATCACCACTGTCAAGCGGCTTGGGGTGAGGAGTCGGTGGGGGCAGGGATGGCGGTGTGGACAAAGACTGAACAGCCTAGGACTAACTGGCATCTACAGGCACACGCTCACACACACATACAGGAGGAAGGAGAAACTGCCACAACATTATGCAAAAGAATGCTGATACTATTGTGCTGATTGAATTAATCAAACGTTGAACAAATGTATGCATTGGCATGTATGTGTCCCAGGCAGACCCTAGACAACCCTGGGTGATGGTAAAGAGATGGTGTAAAGTAAGGGCAGGGGTAAGGGTAATGGTAAAGAGATTGGTGTAATGTAAGGGGAGGGGTAAGGGTAATGGTAAAGAGATTGGTGTAATGTGAGGGCAGAGGTAAGGGTAATGGTAAAGAGATTTGTGTAATGTAAGGGGAGGGGTAAGGGTAATGGTAAAGAGATTGGTGTAATGTAACGGGAGGGGTAAGGGTAATGGTTAAGAGATTTGTGTAATGTAAGGGCAGGGGTAAGGGTAATGGTAAAGATATTGGTGTAATGTAAGGGCAGGGGTAAGGGTAATGGTAAAGAGATTAGTGTAATGTAAGGGCAGAGGTAATGGTAAAGAGATTTGTGTAATGTAAGGGCAGGGGTAAGGGTAATGGTAAAGATATTGGTGTAATGTAAGGGCAGAGGTAATGGTAAAGAGATTTGTGTAATGTAAGGGCAGGGGTAAGGGTAATGGTAAAGAGATTGGTGTAATGTAAGGGCAGAGGTAAGGGTAATGGTAAAGAGATTTGTGTAATGTAAGGGCAGAGGTAAGGGTAATGGTAAAGAGATTTGTGTAATGTAAGGGCAGGGGTAAGGGTAATGGTAAAGAGATTGGTGTAATGTAAGGGCAGAGGTAATGGTAAAGAGATTGGTGTAATGTAAGGGCAGAGGTAAGGGTAATGGTAAAAAAAATATTTGTGTAATGTAAGGGCAGAGGTAATGGTAAAGAGATTTGTGTAATGTAAGAGCAGGGGTAAGGGTAGAGGTTCAGGATTCAGAGAGGATAGTTCTTGGTCACACAGGAACAGTCTAGGCATCATAACATCAATTTCCTTTCCCATTTCATTGTTTATTCTGAAAAACAACTATGAAGAAAAACGAGTCTCTTCTGTGCAAACTTAATTCATATCTGATCTTCTTCTTCTTCTTCTCCTTCTTCAGCGTTCCAGAATTTTCTGGTTACGTGTGAGCTCGTTTGCCTATTTGCATGGATTCCCCAAACTATACTCTGAGAGCATAGTCAGCTTCACTCTGCTTTCGTTGAGTAGGCATGCTGGGTATTTTTGTGTTTCCATAACCCACCGAACTCCGACATGGATTACAGGATCTTTTCCGTGCGCACTTGGTCTTGTGCTTGCGTTTACACACGAAGGGGGTTAAGTCACTAGCAGGTCTGCACATAAGTTGACCCGGGAGATCGGAAAAATCTCCACTCTTAACCCACCAGGCGGCAGCGACCGGGATTCGAACTCACGACCTCCCAATTAGGAGGCCGACGCCATACCACCACGCCACAGCGCCCGTCGTATCTGATCATATAATAAGTAGGTATACTCTATTAAAAAGTCAAAATCAGCAGCCTAAATTTTTTAAATACATGTATGTAATTCCATTTCAGCTGATTGGAAGGAACTGTCATTACTCTCACTCTAATCTGCTACAGCTCTCACTCTAATCTGCTACAGCCTGCCCTCATCACTGCATTTTGAATTTACTTGTGCTAATTACTTGTCGGCATCGGTCAGCCTAGTACAAAGTACAATGTAAGCAGTTTCATTGTTTGGGCGATTCACTCTGCACGTACACATGCTTATTCCCCCCTCTGCTTCTTTCTCTCTGTAAACGTGTAGGGCTAGTTATTTTTCGGTAACTTACCCAACAACCAAAATCACTTACAGGTTGATGAGCTAGACTTTGAGGGAACTACTTTAGCGCTTCTTTCTTTCTTTATTTGGTGTTTAACGTCGTTTTCAACCACAAAGGTTATATCGCGATGGGGAAAGGGGGGAGATGGGATAGAGCCACTTGTCAATTGTTTCTTGTTCACAAAAGCACTAATCAAAAATTTGCTCCAGGGGCTTGCAACGTAGTACAATGTATTACCTTACTGGGAGAATGCAAGTTTCCAGTACAAAGGACTTAACATTTCTTACATACTGCTTGACTAAAATCTTTACAAAAATTGACAATATTCTATACAAGAAACACTTAAGGGTAAAAAGAGAAACAGAATCCGTTAGTCGCCTCTTACGACATGCTGGGGAGCATCGGGTAAATTCTTCCCCCTAACCCGCGGGGGTACTTTAGCGATTAAAAAGTTCCGAACGCTCTAATGTACGAAATATATACATCTCTAGACCAAATAATACAAACATACTGCATTTAAACTAGCAACTACAGTCTTAAACACATTAATCTCCAAATAAAATCCATGAGTTTGGTTGTTTTCTAAACCCAAATCTAACGATCAGTGCAGAGAAACTCGCTTTAGATCTCTTATGAGTGCACGCAAACTTCCAAGGCAAGTAACTCTCGTACTCTGTCTAGCGATAAGAGTAGTTCCCCTTCCAAATGTTCTGAACCGAGTTGCTTGGACAAAAGACTGTAATCCCACGGTTAGTTTTCGACAATATTTCATTTTATAAACAGATCACATGCAACCAAGTGCACACATCTCATCAATTTAAAGAACATACAGCGGTTTCATACATTATTTTGCCCCAGAAAACTGAACTTCATACAGTTTTAAACGTTGGAACACAGGTGCAAAAGTTCGTCTGCTAGTCCCATTCGAAGAAAGAACATTTCCTAAGCGATACCAAAACATGAACAGAACACACACTATCCGCCTTTACCGCCACAGCAGAATAACAACATAACTTTAATTAGTACTTGATTTTAGTCCAAAACAGGGAAACTGACAAGAAGTGTTGACAGAATTGAATGATTTTCCCTGAGCTATACAACCGCGCATTATTCAATCGCCTGCGCAGGTAGACTGGTTGAGTGAATATGATTCGATCAAACTTTCGCACAAAAACTCCTCTTCTCTTTGAATAACTGAAGAAAGGAGGAATAAACTTAAAGAGGTTACATACCTCGTCTCAGTGATTATTAAAAATAATGGTCTCAGCTAGTTCGCGGTCATGAAAAAGCTCGCTGAAGCTTGCATTTTTCATGATCTGCTAACTTCGACCATTATTTTTAATAATCACTGAGACTCAACATGTAACCCCTACATCCACCTACCAGTGTTTCCCAGTGATTTTGATTAATTGATTTGAATAAGTTTGAAATAATTTAAATAAATTTGCATGACTACATGTTGGCCTTAGACAGTGAGGGAAAGTTGACTTACAAAGTGTGTATTTTTTACTCAAACATGCTGACAGCATACTAGTTAACACACACACATTCTCTCTCATACAAGTCGTGGGAAGATGAAAAGTGAAACAGATTTATCTACAAAACCTAATTAGTTCCCTTGTTTATACTGCTTACATAACTTGACATGGCAGGGAGCTGTCTCATGTCAGGGGTAGGAAATTGTTTGACATTTTGCAGGTTCTAAAATCCACACACATACATCCCCTCTAAAATCGACACATCCATGTATCGAGTAGTGCATGAAAAGTGCAGACAGTGCATTAACCCACTATCACATTCGTGAATGCGTCTATCATGACCATCAGACATTCTCAACTTCCCATTCCCTACAAATCTCTAATTATCTTATTGCTAAATGTCATGAAGCCCTCACCATAAAATAGGCTTACTTATATTTAATGCCCTTTATATAATTATGTTGTTCAAGAATATAATCCCAGTGAACATAATTATTTCATAATTTATAAAAATAATTAACTAAACATTAATTCTGTTCTCATTAGTCTACATCTTAAACTTTAAAAACTAAGAAGTTAGGAGGCTGTTTTTACATGTATTCATATTTTAGATCAACTTTGCAAGGTATGTATTGTATACCAAGATTTTTTTATGCAAAGACTAGAACACATTTTAAATCCTCAGTCTGGAAGAAACATTCTACAATGTAATCAGAACTGTGCAAATTTCTAATGTTTTAGTACATATTACAAAAACTATGCATCTTTTTGCACCATTTTTGACAAAACAAAACAATTTTGGGCGCAAATCTTGCTGCATGTTGAAACATAGACGAATACACATTTTCATTAGAAAAGTCCAGTGTCATCACAGATTCTGATTGTACTCCCTTTATGTCTATAGTGATGTAACACAGTACCTAAGATTAAGAACCACAGAATGACAGATTGTGCCGTTAACCACTGCAACCAAGCCTACATCAGTACATTTGTCGCGGACAGTTGTATGTAGTTATAAGGTTCCTTGGTCGGGCGTTGCTGACAGGTACCTGCGTCAAGGTGGGAAGACCGGTAGCTGGGCTTAGCTCAGTGATTCGCGCCTTGCACGCTTTGCACGCATTGCACGGGACGTTCACGGTAAGCTGCGCGCTATTTGTAGGGTTCACCGTTTACCTGGTTGCTGACTGAGAAATTCATAGGCATTCTTTTTTCTGTCTCGGCCGAGACCAGATGTTTGTTCGAACGGCTTCGAAATTCGTGTGTGAATTGTCGTTTGAGTTCGAAGTTATTTTCAGTAGTAATGTACGTCTACTGTGGACTTTGTTAAAGTCGGTTGCGTAAAGTGCGCGATGTTTTTCATTAGCCTGTGTGAGGTAAGTCAAATTTCTTGGTCTAATTGGATAGACTTTTGTCAGTTTTTGCTGAAGGTGAATTAGCGGCCGGTGGCAGGGGACAGGGAACCTACATTAGTTACCAGTTGTACTGTTTTGTCTCGTCTTTGTGTTGTTGTAAATAGTGTTCATCATAGGGTTTAAAAGGAAATCATTATAATGGTAAATTATATCGTAGAAGGAAACCAAAGTTTAGTCATTGTGCTTCCTCCTCATCCCTAATAATGATGTCTATTGGGGGAGGAAGTCACGTGTCTTATATTTTTGGGGAGAATATTGACTTTGGCCTTCTAGGCTTTCAGTGTTTACTGTCGAAGACAGACCGGACGGGAAGGTGCGAACCCTAGCTTCACAGCATGGAGGAGGCACCACCACGCTGCTGCGTGAGCAGCCAGTTTGGACTCTCGCATCGTCACCCCCACGCTGCTGTGTGAGCAGCCCCTCTGGATCTTCTCCGAGGCTTCATTACGCTGTTTTGAGCAGCTATCTTGTAACGTCACAGCGGCGCAACCACGCTGCTGTTGGGCAGCAACATCGAACCGGCGCCGTCGCTGCAGAGTGTGTGCCGTGTGACAGCTCTTAACTGGGCTGATTCTCTCACCCCCGCGACAGAGACGCAGGTGTCGACCCGAGGGCGCACCCCCCCCCCCCTGAATTCGTCGAACGTGTAGATAAGTACTTTCTTACGATAGATATCATTTATGGAATGAGGAGGGCCTTTATGACGTACGTGCTTTGTGTTTGACTATCCTGATTGTCTCGTATGTCGTTTGTTGTCGTTATTTTGACTGTTGTGTACTTTCTCATGTTCATTATGTTCATCCTCATGTATTCGTGTTAACACTTTCATTGTTCCATCCATCGTCACCCCCATATTTCACCCAACTGGGAACTATTAAATATTTTCATTTAGTTACATCGGTGTTCTGTGAGTGCTGTGTGGTGTGGCCAAAGTTTTTGTGTGAAAAACTAAACATGCAAACGTGCATGCACGCGACAATGGCGAGCTTGCCAGGATAAATCCTCTTTGAATTCAAGGAATTCACTTCATTTTTGTCGTTGGCCACACTTCCCATACACTGGACACTGATGTACTGTAGTTAATTAGCTTTTGTTGTTGTCTGGTAACTGTGGGTGGTTGGAGGGGCCCGAGGGTTAGCATCAGGCCTTGTGGGTTTCCTGTCCTTGTTACCAGTCAGCTGTGCCTTGTTTTGATTTTTCATGTTTTGGCTAACCGTTTGCTAGTTTGTTCTTGTTTATGGAACTTCGTTCTGGTCGTGTTCTTGATGATAGTGCTATCATGGCGTCTAGGACGGAAAGTAGTTCGGATAGGATTGCTAGGTGGCGTTCACTTGCTGAGGAGCTAGGTGTTAAATCTGCCAGTATTCCTGAGTTTATTGCCGAGCGAATGACCCGTGAAGATGCGGAACAGGCTAGACTAGAGCTAGAGAAGGAGAAACTTGAACTAGAAAGGAAAGCTTATCAGGACAAGCTAGAAGTAGCGCGTCGAGAGACTGATGAGAGAGTTAAGTATGTTCAAGCTCAGCGAGAGACTGATGAGAAAGCCGCATATGAACGTACTCAGATGTTTGAAGAAAAACAAAGGCAAGAGAGAGAGGACCATGACCGTAAGCAAAAGCAGGAAGGAGAAGAGCATGACCTTCGCATGCAACTCCTGCAGAGAGAGTCGGAAAGTAAGAGGGTGAAGAGAGGAGGTAGGGATGGAGCTGATAATGAGGGAGATTCCTCAGGCGAAGAAGAGTCTAGTGACCTTCGTGGTTTTCGGCCTTCCATACCGATGTTTGATGAGAGCAAAGAAAACATAGCTACTTGGTTGAAAAGGTTTGAGAGAGTCGCTACCTTGTACAAGTGGAAGAGAAATACGTGGGCAACTAGGGTCTCGACTAGGTTGTCGGGTAGGGCTGTAGAAGTGTACAACACTCTGGATGATGATAGCGCAGACGACTATGACGGTTTGAAGGTCGCGTTGTTAGGCCGCTATCAGCTCACAGCCGAAACCTACCGCCGTCGTCTCAGAACCTGCAAGAGAAAAGAACATGAAACGTTCAGACAGTTCGGTGCTCGCATTGAAGAGAATTTGACTAAGTGGCATGAGCTTTCCGAGATCACAGAACTGAAACAGTTGGTTTTGCTGGAACAGTTCTTGCAGACCCTGAGCGCGGACATGGCCGCGTACGTTAAGGAGAAAAAACCTCAGACGTTAGCCGAAGCAGTTAAGTCCGCTGAGATTCATTTTGAAGCACACCGTGACAGTAAGAAGTTTTTTCAGCATGATCGTGATCAGGGTGGAAAGGCTGGCGTTGGTGAAAAGCAGAAAAGTGGAGATAACTCAGTTGGTACATCCGGTAGGAAGTGTTTCATCTGTGAGTCCCCCAAACATTTGGCTAGAGATTGCCCCAAGAAGAGCAAGTCGACGGGAGCGGTGAATAGTGGTCCTGAGAAGTCTTTACCGCCCGTCAGTGTACCTACTTTGTGTACTCCCTGTAGCCAGCAAGACTACGACCCGAGATGCCTGGTTGTGGTAGATGGTGTTGCAGTGGAGGGGTTGCGTGATACTGGATCTCAGGTTTGTGTCGTGAAGAGCTCATTGGTTTCCAGGTCTCAGTTCACAGGACAGGATCTTGAGGTTTCTATGGCTGAGAAAGACATCAAGAGGCGCTATCCAGTGATTAAGGTTCAGGTTGATTGTCCTTTCTACACTGGTGAGGTTGAGGCTATCGTCATGGATACACCTGTTGCTGATTTCATTGTAGGTAATCACGCCCGGCTGGGTGACTCGATTGTTCTTCCAGTGTACGCTGTGTCCAAGGTTGTGTCAGTTGTCACTCGTGCTCAGGCTGCCGCTGAAGGGAAGAAGTCGACTTTGTTACATGTTGCTGCTCCAGGGCTAGAAACAGTCACCCCTGAGCAGTTGCATGACCTTCAGCGGAATGATTCGACTTTGAAGAGTTGTAGTGAGGCGGCAGATCGCCGGGACGTCAGAACGTCTGGTCACTCTGGTGAAGTTGGGTTTGTTTGGAAGAAGAAGATTCTGTACCGTGAGTATCGCGGTGGTGGTAGCGTCTATACTCAGGTTGTTGTTCCCCAGCAGTTGAGGTTAGGTGTTATCAAGTTGGCCCATGAACCGCCTATGGGAGGTCACATGGGTGTTCAGAGGACACGTGATCGAGTTTGGCAGCAGTTCTTTTGGCCAGGTATGTGCGCAGACATACGTCGCTTTGTGTTGTCTTGCGATCAGTGTCAAAAGGTTTCTCATAAGCCACAGAAGGTACCGTTAGGTAAGATGCCTCTCATCGATACGCCGTTCGAGCGTGTGGCGATCGATCTGGTGGGTCCCATCATCCCTGCTTCTGAGTCTGGTAACAGGTACATTTTGGTGTTTGTGGACTACGCTACTCGGTACCCGGAAGCCATTCCATTGAAGTCGATTGAGGCTGTGAAGGTTGCAGAAGCGATGTGGGCCGTCTGGACTCGAGTAGGAATTCCCTCAGAGATTTTGACAGACCGTGGTACCCAGTTCATGTCCGAGGTGATGAAAGAAGTGGAGCGTTTGCTGGCCATCAAGGGTTTAGCGACTACTCCGTACCATGCGCAAGGAAACGGATTGGTGGAACGGTACAACGGAACACTCAAGACCATGCTACGCAAGCTTGCTCAAGAGAAACCGAAGCAGTGGGATCGCTACATTCCTGCACTCCTCTTCGCTTATCGTGAAGTTCCACAGGAGAGTCTGGGATTCTCTCCCTTTGAGCTTCTATACGGCAGGACAGTGCGAGGACCCATGTCTGTTCTTTGCAACCTATGGACGGAAGAGCAAGCTGATGAGCAAGTTCGCACGACTTCTGAGTATGTGGTTGACTTGAGGAACCGGATTGAGGAAACCTGCAAACTGGCGCGTCAGAATTTGTCAGCTGCTGCACAGAAACACGCGAAGGTGTTCAACCGGAAGACAGTTCGAAGACAGTTCCAGCCTGGAGACAAGGTTTTGTTGCTGCTGCCGCAGAAGAAGAACAAACTGCAGTTGTGTTGGCAGGGACCGTTCGACGTTCTGGAGAAGAATGGCGAGTCAGACTACAGGATTCGGATCTACGGACGTGAGAAGCTGTACCACGCCAATCTTCTCAGGTTGTACAGAGACAGACAAGGGCGACAGGGTCAACCTGTTGTGGGGTTTGAGCTAACAGAGATCAGAGGCGACCTTTTCAGCTGTGAACCTGATGATGCTATGGCCCACTGCGTCAGTGAAGATCTTGAGATGGGAAAAGGCATTGCCGTTCACTTCAAGCAGTCGTTTGGAAAAGTTGATCAACTTAGAGCACAAAACAAGAAGGTGGGAGAGGTAGCTGTACTACAGGTAGGTGCTTCCTACGTTTACTACATGATCACCAAGAAACGCTACTTTCACAAACCCTCCTACAAAACGCTGCGGTCCTCCATGGAAGCTATGAGGGACCACTGCAAGCAGAACAATGTCGCTTCCCTGGCCATGCCGCAGATCGGATGTGGATTGGACGAGCTGAACTGGAGCGTCGTCCTTGAGATAATCAAGGAAGTCTTCAAGAACACAGGCATAACTGTTAAAATCTACACATTCGGTGGCTAAGAAACACAGTTTTTGTACATTTTTGACGTGCATGCTACAGAAATAATGCATATCTTTTTGTTTGCTTGTTTTGTCATGTGCGGGTGATTCCCGGTAGTCGCAACGTGGGAGCCGACTACCTCAGTCGGGCATGCGTTGAATAGGGATCTTTTGCCGTGTAGACAGATGTCTATGCTTAACTTGGGGGGCATTGTCGCGGACAGTTGTATGTAGTTATAAGGTTCCTTGGTCGGGCGTTGCTGACAGGTACCTGCGTCAAGGTGGGAAGACCGGTAGCTGGGCTTAGCTCAGTGATTCGCGCCTTGCACGCTTTGCACGCATTGCACGGGACGTTCACGGTAAGCTGCGCGCTATTTGTAGGGTTCACCGTTTACCTGGTTGCTGACTGAGAAATTCATAGGCATTCTTTTTTCTGTCTCGGCCGAGACCAGATGTTTGTTCGAACGGCTTCGAAATTCGTGTGTGAATTGTCGTTTGAGTTCGAAGTTATTTTCAGTAGTAATGTACGTCTACTGTGGACTTTGTTAAAGTCGGTTGCGTAAAGTGCGCGATGTTTTTCATTAGCCTGTGTGAGGTAAGTCAAATTTCTTGGTCTAATTGGATAGACTTTTGTCAGTTTTTGCTGAAGGTGAATTAGCGGCCGGTGGCAGGGGACAGGGAACCTACATTAGTTACCAGTTGTACTGTTTTGTCTCGTCTTTGTGTTGTTGTAAATAGTGTTCATCATAGGGTTTAAAAGGAAATCATTATAATGGTAAATTATATCGTAGAAGGAAACCAAAGTTTAGTCATTGTGCTTCCTCCTCATCCCTAATAATGATGTCTATTGGGGGAGGAAGTCACGTGTCTTATATTTTTGGGGAGAATATTGACTTTGGCCTTCTAGGCTTTCAGTGTTTACTGTCGAAGACAGACCGGACGGGAAGGTGCGAACCCTAGCTTCACAGCATGGAGGAGGCACCACCACGCTGCTGCGTGAGCAGCCAGTTTGGACTCTCGCATCGTCACCCCCACGCTGCTGTGTGAGCAGCCCCTCTGGATCTTCTCCGAGGCTTCATTACGCTGTTTTGAGCAGCTATCTTGTAACGTCACAGCGGCGCAACCACGCTGCTGTTGGGCAGCAACATCGAACCGGCGCCGTCGCTGCAGAGTGTGTGCCGTGTGACAGCTCTTAACTGGGCTGATTCTCTCACCCCCGCGACAGAGACGCAGGTGTCGACCCGAGGGCGCACCCCCCCCCCCCCTGAATTCGTCGAACGTGTAGATAAGTACTTTCTTACGATAGATATCATTTATGGAATGAGGAGGGCCTTTATGACGTACGTGCTTTGTGTTTGACTATCCTGATTGTCTCGTATGTCGTTTGTTGTCGTTATTTTGACTGTTGTGTACTTTCTCATGTTCATTATGTTCATCCTCATGTATTCGTGTTAACACTTTCATTGTTCCATCCATCGTCACCCCCATATTTCACCCAACTGGGAACTATTAAATATTTTCATTTAGTTACATCGGTGTTCTGTGAGTGCTGTGTGGTGTGGCCAAAGTTTTTATGTGAAAAACTAAACATGCAAACGTGCATGCACGCGACAACATGGCACAAAATCAATCGGGGTTAACTTAATGACCCAACCCAAGCGGGGTCTAGCCGCTATGCTAAAGCACACTCTGATTACATAAATAATGATTACACACCCACACACTCTTTACATCACTGGAAACGGAGCTTTCGGTCAGTTGTTTACTCACCAACTGACAAGTTCTCCATTCAATAATAAGAATAATAATGACACTAATAATAATGTGAGTGGGAACTGTTAAGTGTTATATATATATATATATATATTGTTCACACAAACTGCAAACAGAGTAGACATTAAACTGGCTGGACCTGACAGGCCTAGAAGTTTGTTTATTTGTTTATTTTTTGCTTAACGTCCAGCCGACTACGCAGAGCCATATCAGGACGAGGAAGGGGGGGGGATGAAGGGGGCCACTTGTCAAGCGATTCCTGTTTACAAATGCACTAACCTATTACTTGTGTCCCAGCAGGCTTTAGTAAAACTAAATTAATACCTACTGGAAGATTACCAGTTTCCAGTATGTTAAAATAGGCTTAACCTATCTACTGCTGGACTTACATCAGAACACTAACAGATTAAACTATACATGAATCGCGAGACAAGCGGCAAGAAAAGAGATTTTTGGAAAAAATACAGGTGAATGAGCAAGAAGGCAGAAAAAAATTCATGAAGAAAAAGAGAGCATGACAGGAAAGAGGAACCAAAAATCTACCTAACAGCAAACTAGAAAGCTCCTGCGGTTCCAAAAACAGGAGGGGCCTTTAATTTCTTAACCGCAGTGCCCCACTGCGGGAAGGCCTAGAAGTTAGAACAATCAATGACTCATCAATACCAATACCAATATATATAAACACACACACTGTATTATACCCCAACATGCTCACACTCACACAATGAAGCATGACCAAACCCTTTTTGTCTCTCTCCCCTACCCAAGTCCTATCCCTCTATTTATAAAGCAGCTGCATGATATTAATTAGCAGATTGTAGGAGATTACGGGTATATCAGATTATTACAAAATCAATACAGACTGCAAGTCATGTGATTGAACTGCTGTGTGTGTGTGTGTGTGTGTGTGTGTGTGTGTGTGTGTGTGTGTGTGTGTAACTGAGTGTGTACATTAAGCCTGATCTGACACGAGTGACAGATACATGGGTGTAAGTGTGTAAGTGAATGGGTGTGTATGTCTTGAAAAGGGTGTGTCTACAGGAACAAAAATGACTGGAAACAAACTACAAAAGAGGTAATTCCCTTGCAGGAAAACAAGGTTTGCTATGATGGTATACATCGCTTGTTTTGGTTGGTCAAATTCATCATGCTTGCTGTTAATATTAGCATAAGCTCACTTAAATTGTATTACTGTGAAGCAAGCATTTAACACAGAACTCCTCAACAAGCTACACATGATAATTAAAGATAACAAGAAGAGGAAAACAACAAGAACAAGCACACAGACAAACCCTAACATACACATACAATGATATTGAAGAAACAGATGAACCAATATTACATACAATGCACAAACAAACATAATGACATTTATGAACTAAATAAAAATCAAATCAAAAGGAAAAAAAATGAAATCTATGGATTTATCTCTATTAAGTTCACAGCTTCCTGTTTAATGTTACATGTATTTTCAACCAACTTATTCCAGACTTTTTTTATCTCAACTTTCCTGAGTACTGTACAACTGAGTTGTATTCTTTTCTTGTGGCCTCTCAATCTAGCCCATGACACTTTTATTTATTTATAATATATTGCCACATGCTTGATAGAAGTACATTTATTGAATTAATGCAACAAGAAAACTAGTCCTTAACCAAACAAACAAACAAACTGAAAAAGATAAATAACACTCTCTGCTGTCATATATATTATAAATAAATATACTGTATATCATATTTTTTTTAAACCAGCAACAACAACTGCTGAGTACAATGTTCCCATCCTAAAAATTGATTGATTAAAACTATCATTGCACATACTACTTTGTGTGTTTGTACATGTGTGTGTGTGTGTGTGTGTGTGTGTGTGTGTGTGTGTGTGGGTGTGTGTGTGTGTGAATGTGTATATATATATATGTGTGTTTGTGTGTACATGCAGAATTTATTTCACAAAGTAAAACCATTCACTGCAAGAGTACATGTGTACCAAAACAGAAAACTGGCCCTGCTGTACTTTAAATTCTAAAGTCTATCAGTATTTAAAAACAACTGGGAAACCATTGCAGTCAAGATACAATGTAACTGCAGAGCTCTGGCAGAGATAGGCAGAAAGTAAAAGCCCCTTGGCTTCAGTTACTGACAGCACTAACAGCTAATAGTAAAGTGAAGTACAGAACTATTGGTTCTTTTTGTCAGGGATACTGGTTTTATGTGTGCTGATGTGGTTCTGTGTGTATTGTTCTATTGCTACCTAGGCAGGGTTTCATTTACTAGTACTAACTACTAGTGTGCCCTGCGCCATTGGCGCATTAAATCTGAAAATGTCTCAGAGTCATCACAATTCCCTTCAGTGCGTCAAAGGGCGCATTGAGATAATGTGCCACTGCACCACCAAATGTACACTTTACATCGGATTACGCATACACACACACACAGAGATAACACGATATAGCGCTTAATTCTCAGATGGCACCATGTTGCATCTTTGGTCAAAACGCGTACAGGCCACTTAAAATTGTGCTTCTTGCCTTCCATTATATCATATATCCCATCGGAATTTGGTTGAGGGGGACAAATGTCCCATTGCCCTTTTCTCCCAGGCTAAACCCTGCCTAGGACTACTATTTGCACTTGCACTAGTTAATCAGATACACACCTTCTTGAAAGTTCACTTAATACAATATAATTATACATATAATGCTGAGCCAGGATAACTGATAGTGATATGGTATAACCTATCACTAGTAAGTCATTCACATACACCACACATGGTAGTTGGTACATACACTCAACAGTGGAGCGTTCTTTAAAGAGCCTGATGATGTACTGCACCAGAGGGTGTGTTTCCCTGTGTGTGTGTGTGTGTGTGTGTGTGTGTGTGTGTGTGTGTGTGTGTGTGTGTGTGTCACTGTGTGTGTGTGTGAAAGATCTCATTTGCCACAAAATGTAGTATTAAAGTTGTTCTTACATGTATCAATTCTATTTTCACACTCACTGTCAGTGTCACCAGGTAAATAGTGATAAAATCTGACATTGTTTGCACTTCGGTCAGTGTCACGTGAGTTAAACAAATAAGGGCAGGTAAGAAAGATGGGTCAGCTTGGTGACCAGAGACACATGCAGTTAAACCTGTTATTGTATATATACTGCATGTATGTTGCCATGGTACAACCGCACATGCATAATTTCTTATTATGTACACACTATTTTAAGAACAATCTCTAAAGTCTAAGCTTGTACGCTAGTCTGTCATATTGTTTTTTTAGTAATTACAATGTCAAATTAATCCATCATGATGTTGGTCTACTATTTCTTAATTAACACAGCAGTTGAATAGAAAGGATGTGAATTAAAATTATCATTAAATAAAGTAAGCTGGCAGTGTAACATGCTCTTAAATCTTATGTAAATCTTATTTTGATCGAGTTATACACGTCATAGAAGTGTACCACTACTACTACTAGCAAATAAAGGTAAAACTAAAAGTAAAAGCAGAACATGTGTAATTTCTTCTATACAACATTAGAAACTGGTACAGCAGTTCTGTACTCTGAAGTAGTACTAGTACAGTAGTAGGTTTGGTAGCAATAACCAAATAATCAATTCTACAAAATTACAGAGTAACTGACACACACGGAAAACGTCGTTAACTGCTGCATTCAAGCTACTCTGACAAATTCTGTGTCAGTTGGAACAGGAATTATACAACCGTATAATACTAGTTATTTGCATCATCACTATTATCAATGATCAGTAGTCTGTGGCACTTACACTGGCTGTGTGTTCCTTCAAAGGCTGAACAACTGCAGGAGGGTTCATGTCTTGGGATGAACTGGCGCCCATATAACGTCTAGCGGCTACCAGGCCTGCAATGACAGCCAGCAAAAATTGAAGAAAGGCACTGAAACGAGTACGTGTTGCAAAATCGGACCAAGTCAGAGGAAATCCATACATGAAAATAGCCGATGAAAGTGTTGACTCGTCTTCTGACGCAGAGACATCAGAAACTGCTACTCAACACGCGTGATCTTGCGAGACTTGTAGCAGACAGCAGCAGCAACATGGCGGAGAAAGCGATGAGAGTTTCAGTAGCTGGACAGATTGCATTACTCTGCTGCTGAATCTCTTGCTGCATCGACTATAACGGAGTCGTGCACATTGAATGTAGTTCCCAGAAACAATAATGGCACCTGCATTCGATGATGACAATGCTCCTTTGAAAAAACAGGTTCTTTTCCTTTTCTTTAAGGTTATTCGTCTGCTGAGGTATTACTATACAATTTACTATTACTGTACTACTAGTGCTTATACTATAGCGGGAATGGGTGTGTGGAAGATTAAGAGCTTTTTGAACAAAAATGGCATATTTATAAATGCACATGCACACACTTTGAGTTTATATTAATATTTAAACGTTAAAACATACCTGGTAAAACGGAAAGGTAGCCAACATTATGAGAACCATAAAGTATAATGAGAACCATGCCTTGCTATAAAGCAGGATACAAAATATATTGGTAGATCGTAAGCCTCACACATAAAGTGGTTGGAATGTTGGGGGATGGGGGGGTGAAAGATCTTCTTTCTTTCGGGCCACATGGTTTGATGTTTGATACATTTTTGCATAATTTCAACTTAATAGGCGGTTTTTGGTGATAATTAGCTCCATCGGGTTTGTATGGGTTGTGTAAGAATGTATGCCCTTGCCTTTTCTCAGACAAATAAATTCACACGGGCTGCATGCTGTCCAAGTGTTTTTGACAGTGACACACCCAACGCTAGTGATAGGCCCCTCCAATTATTGTCCGAGTTAAAGCAAGGATATATAATTCACTCTACTGTCGATCCAGGGCCGGACTAGGGAGGGGTTACAGGGGTTGCGCAACCCCCCCCCCTCCCGGCTTGAGCATGTAAGTCCCAAACGCTTTTTTTTTTTGGGGGGGGGGGGGGTTGCATCTGGATCAATTCTTCTTTATTGCCTATACAGCTAATTGCTGTCGAATTTACCTTTTTCGTTCAAGGAGAGGCTTCCTTTCCCTCCAGAAACATCAAAAAACGTTCAGCTCCTGGACCCCCATCTGTATAACCCCCCCTCTACTACTTACTTAGTCCGGCCCTGCGATCTCTTATGTCTGAATCACTGAGCCATATGTGACCCTCCACCACGAAATGAGTCGCATGTCACCTCGCGCGGTTCTGCGCTAGGCTTAATATAAGTCTGGGGAGTGTCTGGTAACAGTGTGAGGGTCACCTTATAGTCACAGGCTTATAACTCAAACAGTTTTCACTCTTTTATAAAACGGTTTTCACAACTGGATAGAGCATAAAAAGCTCTTGAGGAAAATGTAAAAATATGAAAATCATGCAAAGGGGACATGCGACTCATTCCGTGGTGGAGGGTCACATATGTGCTTTTGCCTGCCAGACACTAAACAATCACCACTTAAGTACACCAACGATAAAACTCAATATAGTTATACTATGCGCTTTTTAAGCTTGGTTGCTGAGATGAGATGGGGATTCTTGCTGAAGTTATTTTTGGTATCCCGAGGGGTTGCTTATGTTTCCTAATTAAGTCAAATGAATCAATACAAAGCAAAGTGTTGCACATATATATGTATTTACTTGGTGACGACTGATAATTTATGGATGTGAGGTACACGTGTGCATATATGTGAGCAGGATAATTACCTTGATTCAGTCTGTTAATTGTTGGCTTAAAGGTTTAGACAGAGTGGGTGTACAAATGTGTACAGTCAAATAGGTATCATGTGGTTGGCATTTAAGTTGGTCACAAATGTATGTACAGTCATGATGAACAGGACTGTGCTAATTTTTATGTGGTGCATTCAGTGAATGTTTGTATCTGTTGAGTTGTTGAATTGGTTTGTAGACCTGTGATCATGAGGAACTTTTCTAATGGCACAAACTTTGCAAAACATGATCACCCATTGAAGGTTTGAAAAATTTTCTGTTCATGTCATTTAATACATTTTAAGTTCATATCAGTATTCGTGAAATTCGCAGGTGAAGCATGAAAAAGTGCTTTATGAATATTAAAGTTAGTTGGTTGAAAATGATAGCATTAGATAACCCATTGTTTGCAGTCAGTACAGCTGTGTTTGATATTATCAGTTTTAATGAGCCAGGAAAAGTTAAAGTGGAATTTTTTCTATCCTTCCTATAGTGATATGCATTAGATATTCATAAAAGGAAAAACCCAACAACATTTTTTTTCTTTTTACAACTTTATTCCAGGATCTTTTCCTTGGAAGTGGGCTGGCAATATGTGGGAACCTCCTGATTAGTGTCTCTCTGAATATTCAGGTTTGTATGATACATGTACCTTTTAACCATATTGTCAATTATTTGTTTTTCTTTCTTGTGGATATTCTGTAATTGGTGGTGATCCAAAGGCCTGAAAGTAGAAAGAATCATGTTTTCAAGACAACCCACCATGTTACATTTGTCATTGATCATCTTAGATGTCAAAGACATAGGAGGAATGATGCAGATTTGTTTCCGTCTGAAAGTATTTCATTTGAAAATTGTTAGCAGACTTAGCTTCTAATGCTGGATGCAGCTCTGTAGAAGACGTATTCAACTGAAATAAGACAACAAAACATAAATTGTCAAGATGGACATATAGGCATGTCCTGCTATAGGTACGTGTTTGTTTTGGACCTGACGTTTGAGCTTATTAATGCATGCTTTGTCAGGTGTTTATTTTATTTAGATTATACTATAGTAATGGTAAAGTTTCTCGATTTTTTTCTTCTGATTATTGATATGAGTTTGGCTCATTTTGTTTTAAAATGTAATTGTATTCCAATACCTCTGCTACAATAAAGTTGCATACAATGACAGGGAGTGTTACTGTACGCATGATCGAGGCAGCTGTGTAAGAGAAAACAGGGGGCTTTTTAGTGTTGACAGTAAGGAGACTGCTTTCATATTTAACTTTCCACTTACAGAAATACACCCATGTAAAGAACAGCCAGCGCGAGGTGGAGCGTCATTACACAAAGGATCCGCTATGGTGGTTGGGCTTGGTCCTGATGGGTTTGGGAGAAGTGGGCAACTTCACAGCCTACGGTTTTGCCCCTGCATCCTTGGTTGCTCCTCTTGGCACCACGACTGTGATAGGTCTGGAATATATGTGTGTATGTGTGTGTGTATGTGCATGTGTGTTTTTGGGAAGGGTGTGGGGTAATTGGTGCGAAGTGGTGGTTTATGATTGTGGTGGGGCGGGGATGTAGCTCAGTCGGTAGCGCGCTGGATTTGTATCCAGTTGGCCGCTGTCAGCGTGAGTTCGTCCCCACGTTCGGCGAGAGATTTATTTCTCAGAGTCAACTTTGTGTGCAGACTCTCCTCGACGTCTGTACACGTAAGCACAAGACCAAGTGCGCACAAAAAAGATCCTGTAATCCATGTCAGAGTTCGGTGGGTTATAGAAACACGAAAATACCCAGCATGCTTCCTCCGAAAGCGGCGTAAAAACGGCCATACACGTAAAAGCCCATGAACGAACAAACAAACAAACAAACAAACAATGATTGTGGTGCATGTTTATTTTGTGTGAAAAATGTATTCTCTTCTTCTTCTTCTTTGTTCATGGGCTGAAACTCACACGTTCACTCATGTTTTTGAATGAGTGGGTTTTTACGTGTATGAACGTTTTTACCGTGCCATTCAGGCAGCCATGCAACGCCGAATTCAGGGGAAGCATGCTGGGTATTTTCGTGTTTTTATAACCCACCAAACTCTGACATGGATTACAGGATCTTTTCCGTGCGCACTTGGTCTTGTGCTTGCGTGTACACCAAAGTTGACCTGGGAGATTGGATACATGTCTGCCCTTAACCCACCAGGCGACCGCGGCCGGGATTCAAACTCACGACCTTCCGATTAAGAGGCAGACGTCATACCACCACGCCACTGCGCCTGTCAGAAAAATGTATTCATTAAGATTTCTCACTGAATGTCTATGGCCCTTTGCAGAGAAAGAGTAGGTGGGGGGAGGGGGGTGTAAGGGTTAAATGTTGTCTCTGGTTTGAGCGTAGTGTGTGAGGTGGATGTGTGAGTGCTTCTGTTTCGTAGCCTATATTGTTTTCAACTTTAAATATGCTGACATTTTTTATCTTCCATTTAGCAAATCTTTTCTTGGCTGCCATCTTTCTGAAAGAAAAGGTTCGACCAGAAAATCTGTTTGGTGAGTACAGGTCCACAGTCAGTTTGATAAAGTGAAAGCTAAACTTAAAGGTTATTTTTGCGTATAAATTGATTTATGTCATGAAGAATCTGTCTGTCCATACATATTTAGTTACAGATTTTCTTTCTTCTTTTCACTGTGAATTTGTGATTATATTGTAACTACATGTACTTAAATGAAAATTGCTCATGATGGTGTGTGTTCTGCTTTGAAAATGATTGAAAACAGAAATAAACATATTGCCAGTAATAAAATGACTTGATGTTGTAAATGTTCAGGATGTGCTGTGGCAATCATTGGCGCCTTTCTCATCGTTACATTCTCCTCTCAGGTAAGCTGAAGTTTGTCTGTATCCCAGGATGCTAAGTTGAAGCAGGTGGGGGGTAAAATAAAGGGAGACAACAGACCTGTCAACCCCTTCCAAGGCCAACCTGTACTAATATGATTAGAAACTGTAATCAGGGCAACAATCCCTTACACACTCCCAAAAAATGAACACACGCAAACCTGAGTTCACACGCAAGACTCGCAATTCCCTCGCACGACATAAAAAAGAAGAAAGACCAGCTGGTAAATACTCAACATTTATTTTGTATTCATAAAACACATCTGATTTAGCATTAATGAATACATACAACTACTGTAAAACGCACCCAAACAACTACCACTGTCCACTGACCAGGAAAAATCACAGTCCAGTCTCACCTGATCACTTTAAGCTTAAATTTATAACACAGTCACACCCACATAACTACTACTGTCCACCAGGAAAAATCACAGTCCAGTCTCACCAGATCACTTTAAGCTTAAATGTATAACACAGTCACACCCACACAACTACTTTGTACTACTGTTCACCAGGAAAAATCACAGTCCAGTCTCTCCAGATCACTTTTGTAGTGTCCTAGGCTTTTGCGCATCTTTGCGCAGGATCTAGATGTACATCCGGGAACTTTACATGCGATGTCTGCACGAGGTCCAACGACTTCACACTACAACTCTGTGCCTTTCTATTTTGATATTACACTGTTGAACTGGATCAGCCTCATGTTCACGTGTGTTTGTGCTGCTGTATGAACTCTCTCGCACTCAACACCAACAACATTACACTGGCGACGAGTCATTCCGGCGAGAAAAACAGTGAAAATAGATCGACACACAGGTAAGTGACGTCACGCTGTCATTGTGGTACGCCGAACATTCAGTTACAACGACGAAGCGGCAGTAAATCTAGACTTAAATATTGCTGCACCTGTCGACATGGCTACTGCTCTTCCAACTTTCGACAAGTTTGTTGTCTTTTCTTCCTCCACTGAACACACAGTAGGCCAAAGATGGAAGAAATGGCTGAAACGATTCGAAGTGTTGCTCACAGCAATGAACATTACTGATGGTGCCAGAAAGCGAGCTCTACTGCTCCACTATGCTGGGGAGGAAGTCTTTGACATTTTTGAATCATTTTCGGCTGCACAGAAGGGAGAAGATGAGGGCAATGCTGATGATTCATACGCCAAAGTCAAGACATCTCTATCAACCTACTTTGAACCAAAGAAGAATGTTGAGTTTGAGGTTTTCAAATTTCGTCAGATGAAACAAGAACCTGGTGAAACTGTCGACAACTTTTGCACAAGACTCAGACTTCTTGCTGCAACTTGTGACTTCACCAACACAGATCGTGAACTCAAGAGTCAAATCTTGCAAGGCTGCACCTCAACACGCCTGCGCCGCCGAGGTCTGCGAGATGAAATGGAGTTAGAGAATCTTCTCAAGACAGCAAGATCACTTGAAATTTCTGACGTACAAGCAACAGAAATGGAAGCTGACGAGGCTGTGAATGCAGTCTACAGAAACAAGCACCCCCAGCAAGGCGGACGAAGAAGCAACACTCAGAGTCAGCAGCAGCCTCTTCAAGAAAACCGTGGTCAGACATCATGGTCACACCAACACGGAGGCACAACCAGTTCTCGTCCTTGCGCTTGGTGTGGAGGTCATTGTCGCTCAAGAACGAGCTGCCCCGCTCGCGACAAACAATGCAGATCTTGTTCGAAGATGGGACATTTTGCCAAGGTCTGTCGCTCGAAACCTCAAGGTCGTTCCAACGCATCGCACGACGCTCGCATGATCAACACACGGGCAGATTCACCCAGTCAACATTCGTCAGACTCAGAACGCTCAGAGTCAGAGTATGCCTATGGGGTCTCATCTGTCACTAGCAAGACGCCCAAAGTCAACCTTCAAATGTACGGGGAATCCGTTCCCTTCTTCATCGACACGGGGGCATCAGTGAACATCCTCGATGACGACGTGTTCCGGAAAATCAATGCCCCAGCGCTGAAAATAAAGCCAACCTCCACCAACATCTTTGCCTACGGCTCCAGCCAGCCGCTCAAGGTCAGAGGAACCTTCGAGACGACAGTGTCGTACAAGAAGACCAGGGTCACCACGACCTTCTTTGTTGTTCAGTCAACACCACACGCCAGATGTGGAAATCTTCTCAGCGCAAAGACAGCACAAGAACTTGAACTCCTACACTACACGTTTGCCACATCAACATCAGCACCACCCCAAACGGTCGCTGATCATCTTGTCGAAAAAACTCCTCAACTCTTTGAAGGGATGGGGAAGCTGAAAGATGTCAAGGTCAAATTCTACGTAGATGAGTCAGTTCAGCCCACAGCGCAACCTCATCGTCGAATCCCTTTTCACCTGAGGAAGAAAGTTGAAGCTGAACTCAAACGACTCGAGCAGCTTGATGTCATTGAAAAGGTAGACGGCCCAACGCCCTGGGTGTCTCCGATCGTCGTCGCACCGAAGCCGAAGAAGCCAGAAGAGATTCGCATCTGCGTCGACATGCGCCTTCCGAATCAAGCCATCAAGAGAACACGTCACATCATGCCTACGATTGACGACATCTTGTCAAAGCTCAACCAAGCCACTGTCTTCTCCAAGCTTGACCTTAACTCTGGTTATCATCAGTTGGAGTTGGATGAAGAATCGCGCAACATAACAACGTTCTCAACACAATCATGTAGGGCTTCGCCGCTACAAACGCCTGAACTTTGGTGTCACGTCTGCAGCTGAGATTTTCCAAAATCACATCGCTGAACTGCTGACAGACATTTCTGGCTCTCTCAACACATCAGATGACATCCTCATCTACGGCAAGAGCCAAGAAGAACATGATCAAGCGCTGAAACGGGTGTTCGACAGGCTCTTGGAGAAGAATCTCACTTTGAACAAAGGCAAGTGTGAATTCAACAAGGATCAGATTGAGTTCTACGGCTTCATGTTCGGCAAGACGGGCGTCTCCCCAGACCCCAAGAAGGTGACAGCGATTCAAAACATGAAGACTCCAACCAACGTCAAAGAAGTCCGGAGCTTCCTCGGTCTCACCAACTACGTCTCACGTTTCATCGCTGACTACGCCAACATCACAAAACCTTTGAGAGATCTGACCAAGAGCAACGTGGAATGGACATGGGGTCCAGACCAAGAAGCCGCCTTCAACCGCCTTAAGACTGAACTAACAGGAGTGAAAACGATGTCCTACTTCAACCCCAACCTTGAAACAGAGGTCCTGGTGGATGCCAGTCCTTTCGGCATCGGAGCTGTTCTTACACAACGCGACAAGCATATGTCACACATCATCTCTTACGCCAGCCGTGCGCTGACAGACGTGGAGTCCAGATATTCTCAAACGGAGCGAGAGGCCCTTGCAGTCGTCTGGGCGTGCGAACACTATCATCTCTACCTCTTCGGTCATCACTTCACAGTGTTGTCAGATCACAAGCCACTAGAGGGAATCTACAACAAGCCCACATCAAGAACCTCGAGTCGCATCGAACGATGGAATCTTCGACTGCAAGCGTACGACTTCACTCTCAAGTATCGACCTGGGAGTGACAACCCAGCTGACTATCTCAGTCGTCATCCCACTGAAAACGCCAACGCTACTACACGTCATGAGTCTAAAGTAGCAGACGAATATATCAGCTTCCTGTTGAGTCACACTGTCCCCAAGGCCATGACTCTGCAAGAAATCACTGAAGCAACGAAAACTGACCCAACGCTCAAAGCAGTAACTAGAGCTCTCAAGTCCGGACAGTGGTGCACACCGCATGACTTTGACATTGACATCACTTCGTTCAACATCTTCAAGACTGTCCGAGATGAACTTTCCTTCAGTGACGAACACAACGTCCTCCTGCGTTCGAGTAGAATTGTGATCCCTAGAAGCCTACAGTCACGAGCAATCGATATTGCCCACGAAGGCCATCAGGGTATGGTCAAAACGAAGCAGCTCGTACGAGAAAAGGTGTGGTTTCCTCACATCGATCGTCTTGTCGAGACGAAAGTCCAGTCCTGCCTTGCTTGTCTCTCGACAACCCCAGATCACCCCGCAGAACCCCTCAAGATGACCACCCTTCCAGATCGTCCCTGGTCCGAAGTCAGCATTGACTTTTGTGGACCTTTCCCCTCTGGAGAATACCTCCTTGTTGCTATTGACGCTTATTCCAGGTTTCCAGAGGTTGAAATCCTCACTTCGACCAGCGCCAAGGCTACAGTCCCAAAACTTGATGCAATATTTGCTCGCCACGGCGTCCCAGACATTGTCAAGTCCGACAATGGTCCGCCTTTCAACAGCCATGACTTTGCACAGTTTGCAGACTACTTGGGATTTCAGCATCGCAAAGTTACACCTCTGTGGCCTCAAGCAAACGGAGGTGTTGAACGCTTCATGTCCACCATCAAGAAGACCGTCCAGGCAGCACAAGTGGAGAAGAAAGCCTGGAAGCAGGAACTGTATCGGTTTCTGCGTAACTATCGTGCAACTCCCCACAGCACGACTGGGGTGAGCCCCGCTGAAGCGCTCTTCAACAGGAAGATGAAAATCAAGCTGCCTGAAATCAGCAAGAAGACGTCCCCTACAAAGCTTGACAAGAAGATCCGACTTCAGGATGAAGTCAACAAAAAGAAGATGAAGGAATATGCTGATGTGAAGCGCAGAGCTACAGAACCTGACATTCAAGTCGGTGACCCAGTTCTCGTCCGACAGCGCCCAGAAAACAAACTCTGCCCTCACTACTCTCCAACCCCCATGAAAGTGACCTCACGCAAAGGGTCCATGGTCACTGCTGATGGAGGGGGTCGCAAGGTCACACGCAACTCCTCGTTCTTCAAGAAGGTCCCGTTGCAAATGCCTCCTCATGCAGAGCCGCCCGAAGTCAGTCCTGATGCAGAGCCGGAAGATGTAGAACTCACTGTGCCACAGTTTGATACCTGCCCACCTGAGTCACCTGAGCCACCGCCTGACTTACCCAGAAGGTCGTCCAGGGTGCGGCGTCTGCCACAGTACTTGCAAGACTATGAATGACCTTTGCGGATTCAATTTTGCGAAATGACTTTTGCTTCATTTGTTAGTTTTAAAATTTAAAGTTTGCATGCGTTTCTTTTACTTTAATTTCACTTCATCCTATCTCACCTAAGTGTCGGTCAGAGATGTATTGTTTTATTTTTCAGCTTTGCTTTCAACGGAGTTTTACAAATGTGTTTTTATTCAGAGGTGAGGAGGGATGTAGTGTCCTAGGCTTTTGCGCATCTTTGCGCAGGATCTAGATGTACATCCGGGAACTTTACATGCGATGTCTGCACGAGGTCCAACGACTTCACACTACAACTCTGTGCCTTTCTATTTTGATATTACACTGTTGAACTGGATCAGCCTCATGTTCACGTGTGTTTGTGCTGCTGTATGAACTCTCTCGCACTCAACACCAACAACATTACAACTTTAAGCTTAAATGTATAACACAGTCACACCCACACAACTACTTTGTACTACAGTTCACCAGGAAAAATCACAGTCCAGTCTCACTAGATCACTTCAAGCATGACACTCGTTGTAGGTAGCAGTAGCTGACTTTGCCGTGGCAAGCAGATTGACTGTGGTAATGGTTTCATGGCAATGGCTTGTGTCACATCTTCTTCCGTTGGAAGGCGGCTGTCTCGTTTCTGGAAATGTTGGTTCACAGGTTTCGAACGAATCAATGATTGTTTGTGTACCGCCATTTCAAAATGCTGCTTCAAGTCGTAGTGACCAGAAGCAGCAACTTTCACTTTGATGAGCGAGCCACATGGCACGCACAAACTGTACTCCTTTCCCTTGTCCGATGATCGCACGACACCAAAGTACGTTTTCTCCCACTCCGACATGTGCTGACCATGTCCGGCTTTCTTTCTTTTCTTCGCTGGCCTCTCCATCTTCAGTTGTAGCACGAAAAGTGACGCGAATCGTTGTCTGTTGCTGAAGTAAGTTGTGAAAACAAAGACCAAATCTCGCGACACGGAAGTAGCGGATTGGGACACAGCGCCCTCTATGATACCTTCTGCGCATGCGCACAAGCTCAGTTACACTGAGTCTTTTTCTGTTAGTTGTTGTCGTCTGCTAAACAGAAACGAATCTGATGATCGGTTTCGAATCTTTGTTCGGGTTTTGAATTTTCCCGTACCATTCCCGTACAATTTGGTTTACCCGTACAGCTAGGCGTTGTACGCCGTACACACCAAAATTTGAGTAAATCCCATACAAAATACGGGAAAACCGTACAGGTTGACAGGTCTGAGACAAAGGCAAGCAAGCAGGATCAGTAAAATTTCTGGTGTATTTTTAGAAGGCTTGAAGGATGTATGATGAAAAACGACATGATACAATTTTTATATAGTATGGACTCTTTTTGGGTTGTTAATTCAGAAGTAAAAAAATCAAACCAGAAGTTACAGAAATTACTCTATTGAATTTGATGCGGGAGTCACACATACACGGCGCATGGCCAGCGCACTGAAAAAAATCGCAATTTTGGCCAGTGCGTTGTTGTTCGCTGGGTGTGCGTCATTATTCGTTACTCGTTCGTCAAGCGCGCTGGACCAACGCTATGCATTCGTTGTCATTCGCTGTGTGCGTCGGGATTTTTGAGCATGCACAAAAATGTGCGCGGAGCTCGGCGCATGAATGTACACGCCAGAAGGATGCCAGACACGCGCAGAGCGCGTTAGACCAACGCCGGACACACGCGGAGCACACGCTGTGTATTCGTTGTCAACTCGCTAGCTTCTACAGTGGAACCCCCCTTTACGATCTAAAAACATCTGAAAAAAATCGGGTCTTAAAAAGGAGGGTGTCTTAAAATGGGAGTAAATCTACAGAGGATTTTAACAGAAAATCTTAAAAACAAAGGTCTTAAAAGGGACGAAGTCTTCAATTGAGGGGTCTTTACACGGGGGTCGCACTGTACCAAACAGCGACAAAAGTTGGTCGCACAACAATGCGCTGATCTTATTTTCCATTTCTAATTAATGTTCAATGCGCGGGCTGTGCGTTGCGTATGTGTGACCAAACAGCGACAAAAGTTGGGCGCACAACGACGCACTGACCTTATTTTCCATTTTTTATTCATTTTCAATGCGCGGGCCTTGTGTCGTGTATGTGTGACTCCCCCCCTGATGACTGGTTTGCCTTCATGCATTGATGTGCAGATATTTGTGTTACGTATTCAGTTCGATTTTGCTGCTTTCTGTTTCATGGCCAAGTTTTAGGCAGGCAACCCAACAGAAGAAGCAGGGCAAGAAATCATGATATCTTTTATCATTTTAAGTGTGTGACTAAGTGTATTATTTTACCAAAAGATGAACATGTTCCTTATATTGTGATGATTTTTTTCAGCGTGAGGTTGTTATGAACGCCAAAGAAGTTGTTTCTGCACTGGAGCAAGTCTCTTTCATTATATATGTGGTGAGTTTGACTCTCAAGCAATTGGTTTCTTTGCTTCTTTATTCATTAGCCATTGTAGACTAGTCCCTCTTAGGGTGATCGAGGGCCAGATGTAAAATAGGAGATCACTGCTTAATTTATTATCCTTGATGAATAAAGAATTGTCACTGACTGGCTAGCTGGCTGGCTGGCTGGATGACTGGTAGTCTGAAAGCTATGATGGCTTCATGGCTTGCTAACTTACTGGCTGACTGACTGACTGGCTAGTTGACTGACTGGCTAGCTGACTGACTAGCTAGCTGACTGTCTGCTGGCTGGCTGATTGGCTAGCTGTCGACTGACTGATTGGCTAGCTAGCTGACTGGCTTGCTGATTGACTGACTGGCTGGCAGTGTGAGTACAGGCTTTTACATGACTGGCTTGCTGGCTGGCTGACTGGTTGGCTAACTGACCGACTGACTGGTTAGCTGACTAGCTGGCTGACTGACTGACTGGCTAGATGACTGACTAACTGGCTGACTGACTGACTAGCTGGCTGACGGATTGACTGGTTGACTGACTGACTGAATGGCTGACTGGTTGGCTTCATGGCTAGCTAACTGACTGGCTGACTGACTTGCTAGCTGACTGACTGACTGGCTGGCTGACTGACTGACTAGCTGACTGACTGGCTGGCTGGCTGGCTGACTGACAGACTGACTGGCTGGCAGTGTGAGTCCAGGCTTTTACATGGAAGAAGAGCATCCTTTTACTCGGACACATACAAACAAAAACACAACAACAAAATGTTGTGGTGAATATCATAGCTTACATGAAAATTGATGTACCTAATCATAGGATGAGTTGAAAATATTGTTATAATCTGTAATTTGTGTGATTCATCTGTTACCAGTGCTTGGAGTTAGGAGCTTTGGGTGTGTTGCTCTTTCTTCTCTACGGACTGAAGATGAAACATGTTGTCATCTTTCTGCTCATCTCATCCGTTACTGGTAAAGAATTAGTACAGGGAAACTTCTTTTTAAGACGCTCCGTTTAAAGACTCCCTGTGTTTTAAAGACCTTGTTTCCCAAGCATTTTTCTTCATAATGTCTCTATTTAATTAATCTCCGTTATAATTTTGCATGACCTATAATTTCTCCGTTATAAGACTTAATTTTCTCAAAGTTTTTATGAGGTTTTAAAACTATAAGTTTTACTGCATTAGTATGTTATATATATCTTTACCATTTCCCTTCAGCAATGTGAGGACATAACTGCAGTGTTTTCTCTCTCTTTAGTACTGTGCTAAATGTTAGTGACTTTTTAAAGGTATTTGTTTTGTTTTTGCTATTTTTCTACCCAATGCCACTTTTGGAGTGTGATTTTATATATTTGAAAAACTTTTGGAGTGCACTTTGATGTGTCTTTTTTTAATGTAAGGTTATTTTATAGTTTGTGTGTACATGTGTGTAGGTGTGTGTGCATGCATGTGTGCCTGTCTAGGCACGTTTGCACACATGTGCATCTGCTAGTGTCTGTCCTGTGTGCCTGTCTCTTTGCCTCCTAAATGTACACTTTTTTACAAAATGTCATTATCCTTTTTGCTACCAGCTTCATTCACAGTGCTATCGGCCAAGGCGGTGTCGGGCATGATCCAGATCTCAGTCAGCGGCTACCCGCAGTTCAACCACCCGGTGCTGTACGTAATGCTGGTGGTGATGGTAGCCACAGCGGTCATCCAGGTCAAGTATCTCAACCAGGCCATGAAGAACTTCAACTCCAGCATTGTCGTGCCAACCAACTTTGTCTTCTTCACCATGAGTGCAATTTTGGCAGGTGGGTTGGACGTCATGGAAGGCTTTGTTTAGTGTTTTTGTCGGTATTTTTTCTGGAAGGTATTGTTTTTTTGTCTGTCGAAAACTATTTGTTCGACGGGCGAAGTGGCGCAGTGGTAAGACGTCGGCCTCCTAATCGGAAGGTCGTGAGTTCGAATCCCGGCCGCGGCTGCCTGGTGGGTTAAGGGTGGAGATTTTTCCGATCTCCCAGGTCAACTTATGTGCAGACCTGCTAGTGCCTTATCCCCCTTCGTGACAGAATGTTTCGCCCTGCAGTCCGGACTGACGATCTAACAGCGAACGACAAGAAGAAGATCCCCCTTCGTGTGTACACGCAAGCACAAGACCAAGTGCGCACGGAAAAGATCATGTAACCCATGTCAGAGTTCGGTGGGTTATAGAAACACGAAAATACCAAGCATGCATCCTCCGAAAGCAGCGTATGGCTGCCTGAATGGCGGGGTAAAAACGGTCAAACACGTAAACCCCCACTTGTGCAAAAAACACGAGTATACGTGGGAGTTTTTGCCCATGAACGCAGAAGAAGAAGGCTATTTGTTCAGTGTTTTTGTAGGTTTTTTCTGGAAGGTTTTGTTCCGTGGTACCTGTGATGAAAGGACACCCTTGAGACCAGCCAAAAAGGTCCCTACACTGCGGGTGGCCTGTCATGACAGGTATATTGTGGTCAGGATTATAGACAAAGGGATGACAAATGTCCTGTATTGGGAGATAAAACTCCTCTCATCCCCCCGCGGGTTAGGGGGAAGAATTTACCTGATGCTCCCCAGCATGTCGTAAGAGGCGACCAACGGATTCTGTTTCTCCTTTTACCCTTGTTAAGTGTTTCTTGTATAGAATAGTAAATTTCTGTACAGATTTTAGTCAAGCAGTATGTAAGAAATGTTAAGTCCTTTGTACTGGAAACTTGCATTCTCCCAGTAAGGTAATATATTGTACTACGTTGCAAGCCCCTGGAGCAAATTTTTGATTAGTGCTTTTGTGAACAAGAAACAATTGACAAGTGGCTCTATCCCCTCTCCCCCCTTTCCCCGTCGCGATATAACCTTCGTGGTTGAAAACGACGTTAAACACCAAATAAAGAAAGAAAGAAAGACTCCTCTCATCAGAGGGGAATCACATGGCAGGTATACCTCTGTTTTTGTAGATGTATACTGGGGAAATTCAGTCAGTGTGTGTGTGTGTGTGTGTGTGTGTGTGTGTGTGTGTGTGTGTGTGGTGTGTGTGTGTGTGTGTGTGGTTGTGGTTGTGCGTGTGTGTGTGTGTGTGTGTGTGAGTTTGTCTGTGTGTGTGTGTGTGTGTGTGTGTGTGTGTGTGTGTGTTTGTATGTGAGTGTGTGTGAGAACGTGTTTGAACAGGGCTCCCCAAACTATGCACTACATATCTAATATCATCAGGCATGGGAATTGTCTGCCGAAAGGCTAATTTCCGCCGAAATTGTTTTTTGTTCCGCACAAAAAGCATAAGTGTCCGCCGAAAAAATAAATGGGAAAAGCAAAACTGGTTCTAAAAAATGAATTTAATGGCACACTTGGAGCTCAGATAACACCAAATTGCACCATTTGGGTTCTTTGGAGACAAACATTCCGGGCGGGGGGGGAGCAGAGCTAGGCGCTTCTCATCGTCGACTTTGCTATAACTTTCAAAATGTCAGCCTTTTTTTACTGTTTTCAATTCCCATGCCTGTATCATGTGTACCATTGGTACTGTTGTCAAAAAATGTGCTGCCATAAAGTTTGGGGTCCTGGGACCCTGTAGGTGGAGCGTCTATGGGGAGCCCTGTTAAACCAATTTAGATAGAATGCTCAGTGTTGTCAGTTTCTTTTTTGAGAGCACCTGAAATTATCTGATGTCAGCCTTGTCAAACCATGTGAACTGATTCTCTGTCATGCTTTGATGAAATGTTCAAACAGGTGTTCATTTGTTGTTGCTGTGATGTTTCAGGCATTGTGTTCTACAAGGAGTTTAATGGGATGACAAGCATGGACATCGGGATGTTTATATTGGGGTAAACCAACACCTTTTTCCTTTGTTTTGCGATCATTATTGGTTGTTACTCAGAAAGTTTTAAGAACCAAATGAACAATTTTAAAGTAATTTTTGTTTTATTAGTGGTCCAGATTGCTTGAGTATGACTGCCTTTCGCTATTTTATCTCTGTTATTGCAAAGCAATCTTTGAGATTTTCTTTGACATACGTTGGGCCTTCGGATGTGCTAAATCAAGCACTTAGATATGTAAGGAGCCTTAAGTCAGACCACGTACTGTCTCAGTTCAGCCAAGTAGTGTGTCTAAAGAAAAAGAAAAAAGAAATTCAAAGCAGGAGTTGTTTATTCATATTTTAAAGTTTGCCTTCATATGGTTACTCCAAATACTTTTTGTCCAGAGTTTTCAGATGCCACACGCATCCATGTCAGTGGTGCGCTACTCCATTACAGTGTTCTTTTGCTTGTTTTTACATTTAGTCAAGTTTTGAAAATTAAAAATATAAAAATTATGATTAAAATTAAATGTCCGAAATCGATTTAAAAACAATTTCATCTTATTCCTTGTCCGTTCCTGATTCCAAAAACATATAGATATGATATGTTTGGATTAAAAACACGTTCAGAGAAAAGCGGGCTATCCTCCTCAGCGCAACCGCTACCGCGCTTTTCTGTATTGTTAATTTCACTGCCTTTGCCACGAGCGGTGGACAGACGATGCTACGAGTGTACGGTCTTGCGGAAAAAATGCTTTGCGTTCAGTTTCATTCTGTGAGTTTGACTGAGCTTGACTAAATGTTGTATTTTCGCCTTACGCGACTTGTTCTTCTTCTTCTCAGATGTTTGCTGTCATTTGTAGCAGTGTACTTCATCACAGTGGACAATCTATTTGATGTGGTCAAACAGGGTGCAGCTCCGCAGAGAGTGTCTGCTGAACTGGTGCCAGGTGAGCCTTGCGTAGAGTACAAATGGTGCATATTTTCAAGTAAATTCTCCATGAAGAGCTGAGATTATGCATATTGAAAATCTTTTGCTTGTTTTATTCAGTTAGTCATCTACTTGCTGTAAAGGCCGTCCTTAATTATAAGCCCGAAGTCAACTTCCTGAAGACCTTTACTCCAATTTAACCTCCTCAGGTGTACGGTAATAATTTTTTTGATCTGACACGTCCATTGTTCCGACCACTGGCTGGGCGACCATCGCAAAGTTTTGACATGAAGGAGGTCTTCTGATAGAGTATGTTTTGATAGCCAGGACATTTGGACATTTTTCCGATATTTCCAATCCACGTCCAACTAACCTATTGTCCTTTGAGTCTGGGAACAACACTGTGAATGAATTGTATTGTACTGTATTGTATTAGTATTGTATTGTATTATGGTGTATTGTATAGTACCTGCTATTCCGACTTGGTCGTGTGACAGACGTTTTCTTCCACACGAGATTACATTGATTGTCTAACGAAGCCGTCAGGCTGAGTTGGACATCAGCTAATCGAGTGTGGAAGAAAACTCTGTCACACGACCAAGTCGGAATAGGATTTATGTCTCACAGCTTCAACAGAGGAGAGAACAAACACGTTTTGTGTACTCAAGCTTGACAAACCTAAACACAGGAGCAGCCATTGTGGAGAGATCTACTTTTTCACGGAAGTGACCGAACAACTGTGAATGACGTCTCGGTATAAGTGAATGACGTCACAGTCATCGTCACAGTCTGTATCTTTTGAAGCATCGCATTCTTCATGACGTCTTTCTGTGTCTGCATCCGCGAAATGTTTGTTCATTCCGGAATCTTTGTCATCTATGTTCAGAACTCTGTCCTTATAGTGTCAGACTAACAGGCCTCCTGAGCGAGCCACTTTCCAAGGGCAGCTATATTCGCGTATGGAAACAGTACTGTCGTCTGGGATGCCGTTTTCAGTATTTTGAGCGTTGAAGAATTTGTAAAGAGAAGAAACGATAACAGCAGGAGAAATAAAAGTCGTGTGTGCATTTTGGGGCTTTTGGAGGGATGAGTTCGAGTTTGAATCCGTTTTTGCACATGCTCCAAAGTGTGTAACATACAATCTTGCACACGTTTGCTTTAGTAGTGGCAAAGAAGGAAAGCGTGTGACATTATTGTATTGTATCGTATTGTATTGTATCATATCAGAATGTATTGTATTGTATCATAATGTAAAGTATTGTATTGTGTCATAATGTATTATATTGTATCATAATATATTGTATTGTATTTTAATGTATCTGAATGTGTTGTAATGTATTGTATTGTATCGCAGCATGGATGCTGGCCAACGTGAACGTGGGGCGAGTGCAGCCGCACGGTGATGTGGAACACCTGATCGACCCTCAGCAGGACACCAGCGACCGTACCCCCATCCTCTCCAGCCAGCACCCCCCTCCCATCACGCTCGCCGATGAGTTGGAGGATGCTGCGCAAGCTGGGGAGGAGGAGCGAGAGATGGCGGATCCCACTCCACCTGTTGGCATGGCTAGCCCTCTCAAAACTTACGGCTCCACACAGTAGAGGGTTGTGTACAAACTTTGAACACTATTTGCATGTTCAGTCCTCTATCTACGCATACAGCTTGACTCAGTATATAGGTGTGCGCAACTACTGAATTTGTGTGTAAATTAAGTCTTCTTAGAACCTACCGCTTGGCTCAGGAGAGCACTTTATGTGCAAATGTTGAACACTGTTTGCATATCCATTCCTCTCTGAATGTATGGATCTGTTCCGCAGAATGCTGTATGCAAACATTGTACACTTGTTTGCATGTCCAGTTAGCTCAAAACATACGGCTTGACTCAGTAGTTTTGTATGCAAACATTGTGCACGTGTTTGCATGTCCAGTCTGCTTAAAAGATACGGCTTGACTCAGTAGTTTTGTATGCAAACATTGTGCACGTGTTTGCATGTCCAGTCTGCTCAAAACATACGGCTTGACTCAGCAGAGTGCTGTATGCAAACATTGTGCACCTGTTTGCATGTCCAGTCTGCTCAAAATGTACGGCTTGATTAGGTTGAGTGCTGTAGGACAGTATGCAAACATTGAATAATTATTTGCAATGCGTTTATCATCTTTCTCTTCATTCGCAATGTGTTTGCATGTCCAGTCTTATAGCTTACAGCTTACGTCAGTAGAGTTCTGCATGTAAATGTTCAATATGTCGATGCAGGATAGTTTCCTACTGGACATTTCACTCATGGACAGAGAAGCAGACATATATATATAGAGTGATAGAGACAGACCAACACTAAGAAAGACACAGGCATGGAGACAGAGAAACAGACAAACGTGTGGACGCATACACATGCACATTACACCCACTCTTATACACACTGTGGTACCCCCTGAAGTACCGTAGGACATTTCTCTCTCCGCTAAATTGTACAATATAGGACATTCTGCTCACAGGATTGAAATGTCCTGTTTCCAAACAGGTGCATGCATTTACTCAATCGGCTAGCTGTGAGTGTTTCTGAAAATGCACACTGTACACAATGTGGGCTGCACTAGCTGGTATGTTGGGCCATCTCAAAATGTACAGGCACTCTTGGTAGACTGCTGTCTTTGAAAACAGCGTGTTTTCGATCACTCTCGATCTGTCTAATCAGCATTGAATGCATGGCTTTGAAGCTATATGGATGGACTAGTTTTGTAGACTGCAATGTTGTGTTGTCTTCAATAGGTGTGCAAATATATTCAGTGGTGTATTGATTGTATTAAAAAGTCAGATTTGATTTTTTTTTACTGCATAACCCATAAACAGTCTAATTTGTTGCAGCTTTACACTGTGATCTTGTGCCAGTGAAAGAGGTCTTTTAACAAATATGGTTTACTCATTTATTTACATGTACTGTCTTTTTGTGTTCTCAGAGTGCACGGTTAAAAAATTAACTTGGTATAATTTTTTGCTCTGTCCTTAGTTGATGTATTAATTAATGGCTATGTTAGTATGTACTGTACAGTTTTATGTTCTGACAGCTTGTCATGTCTTGTGCAGCTGTGACAGTTTGTAAATTTCAAAATAAAAAGGGTTTCAATGAAAAAATGTTAGAACTGTTGTTGACCTTTTGGGTTGTTAGACAGTCATTCCTGTCAAATACACGTGTATATGTTGATCACAGGATTTCTTTGGATTTAAACCAAACAATTTTATTTCTTATTGATTGATCTTTTTGAACGTTGCCAAATTTAATTTTGTTTTCAATCCCATGTTCTTCCAGCTGTATCAGAAATTGTATTTAATTGCTGAAACTTCTACGAGTTTTGTTGGTAATATGTTTAATCTGAAGAATTTTTGTTGTTGCAAATGCCTTTGGTGTACATGTACTAAAGGTATTAGACTAAATGTTTCAGGATATTATTTAACATCAGTTTTTATTTAAGTGTGATACTTCTGCTTTTTGTATTTTTAAAACATTTTAAATGAAAATTTACGTGGAATTTTTAACAGAATGTTGGTCATTAAGTAAACATTTTCCACAATCTATATAAATTCAAGATTTTTGGTTAATAAGATTTAACTGATTATTTACATACACGCTTGCTCATTATTATTTTTTAATTGTTTACAATGTATTTCTCAGAATCTTATTGTGTGTTTGTGTGTGTGTGTGTGTGTGTGTACAGTGCTTGCTTATTTTGTACATTTTATTGTTTACAATGTATTTCTCAGAATCATAATGTGTGTTTGTGTGTGTGTGCATGTGTTTTGTTGATCACATTCCAAGTGGACGGAGCAATTGATGTGGACAATGATTGTATTTGTTTGTTTTCTTCTTTTCCAGTTTTGATTTATTTTGCTTTTTGTTTACATTTTGAAGATCTGAAACGAATTGTGAACAAACCTGTTTTATGATGTATTCCGTGAGGAATGTATCCGTCAAGAAAATGACAACTTTTTGAGCACTTGCAATCATTTGTATTATTGCTGTTTATTTGTTTGTATTTACTGCACCCATAGGTGACTGATGATACTAAATTATAGGGCACTTTGTTAAATAAAGTGTGTATGTTTTACATTTTGCAAGTTCATTTTGATATGATTTTTTAAAGTATTATTTTTGCCTTCTATCTCTGCAACACATGCTAATATCTAGTCAGTTTTACACTACTGAAGTATTTGAATATTTAACAGTGTGTCTAGTTCGGTACATCTTAACAATTAGCATGTTTCCAATTGTGATATTCTTTGTTTTATTGGCATGTTTTCCACATGCTTTGTTTGTTTCACAGCAGCGAAAAGCAATATAAATGTAATCATGTTTTACATTATTACTGTGTTATAAAGGAAGATCAAGTTTTGTTCTTTATTACACCGAGCAGAAGTTCTGTTTGCTTCTCTGTGTTTATTAATTGGTTTTACACATCATATTTTTATTGAATATTAAGTGTGTGTCGGCGTGAAGATGGTGAGGCCAATATCAACATTCTTTGTTGAGCTTTTATTTGTCCATTGACTTGATAATTAAGATTTGATTATGGTTGTTACAGAATAGGCAGTATTTTGGATGAGGACTACAGAGAATGGCAGGATACTAGTACATACCAGAAATGTTATGTTTGATGTACAGTTTTTGATTGAGTACATGTTATAAATATATCTCTTCAAATTGGTGCCAACTTATTTTTGTTTTGAGGTGCTGTTCAAAATGCTTTAATGTTTACTTTGAATAATCTACCAAAGATATTTATGTAAAACAGTCTAGACTAAGCACTTCAAAATATGTTATCCGTTTCTTCAAAGAAATAGCAATAATTGACCTTGCCATATTTTCTATACAGACCGAGATGTGTCAAGAAGGTCTATGACAAATTTAACTCTATTACATCTTAGCCTCTCCATCAGTACATGATTCTGATAATTCTTGGAGATACACTAAAAATTCATGTTTGTAAAATCTGATTTAATTATGTCAGGTGTCAGTCAAATACATGATATACAAGCAAGCATGTTGGAGTAAAAATTATGGATTCAAATCTCAGATACGCTCAGGGGGATGCAAAATCTCTGAATTTAGCAGCTTTCTTTTCTTTTTTCACCCAGTGTTGTTTAGCTTTGTCTTTTCCTTTATCGTATGTGCTTCTTGACTGCATATAGTTACCAGTTCCTTCCTACGTGATTCAGACTACTGTATGTTATTAACAGAATCTTGCAATTCCAAAAAGTTGTTGTGAAATGTCTGGTGATTCTTGCATTTTATTTTGTGATTTCTGTGACTGGTTTATACTGTCGTACTGAAGATGTATTGTTCTTCTGAGGCATTGTTTTTATTTCCCCCATGTTTTCCTGGTTCTATTATATGTCATTAAAAGGAGAGAAAAAAACATTCATCGGCTCTTCATGTGATGTTAAATATTAAAATATCTGAGCTTGTTTTAAAAAATCAACCTCCCTTACGCATTCCCTCACATACACTCTCAATCACTCTCTCTGCATCTGTGCCTCTCACGCACAGACACACACAATGCAGTAAAGAATACCATCAAATGAATTTTATATCCCAAACACTTAACATGACATGTAAAACATTAAAATGTGTTGTCCTGCCTAGGGGCTAGCGGAGGATGTCTTTAATAATTAAAAAAAAAATCAAAGCAACTTCTATAAGATTTTATGAGTTGGTCTAATACTCTACCTGTACTAACATTCATTCATCCAATATTAAAACAAGAAGGGCAAAGCCCATACGACTCACATGCTTGACCTTGACCTAGCAATGACATCATACACTAAGAACTGCTTTACACATTTTTCCTACCAAAATACATGTGACCTTGACCCAAGGTCAAGGTCATCCAAGGTCATGCAACACAAAGCTGTTAATTCAAGACATAGGAAGTACAATGGTGCTTATTGGCTCTTTCTACCATGAGATATGGTCACTTTTAGTGGTTCACTACCTTATTTTGGTCACATTTCATAAGGGTCAAAGTGACCTTGACCTTGATCATATGTGACCAAATGTGTCTCATGATGAAAGCATAACATGTGCCCCACATAATTTTTAAGTTTGAAACAGTTATCTTCCATAGTTCAGGGTCAAGGTCACTTCAAAATATGTATACAATCCAACTTTGAAGAGCTCCTGTGACCTTGACCTTGAAGCAAGGTATACCAAACTGGTATCAAAAGATGGGGCTTACTTTGCCCTATATATCATATATAGGTGAGGTATTGAATCTCAAAAACTTCAGAGAAAATGGGAAAAATGTGAAAAATAGCTGTTTTTTAGGCAACATTTATGGCCCCTGCGACCTTGACCTTGAAGCAAGGTCAAGATGCTATGTATGTTTTTTGGGGCCTTGTCATCATACACCATCTTGCCAAATTTGGTACTGATAGACTGAATAGTGTCCAAGAAATATCCAACGTTAAAGTTTTCCGGACGGACGTCCGGACGGACGGACGACTCGGGTGAGTACATAGACTCACTTTTGCTTCGCATGTGAGTCAAAAAACCACAGAACCGTCCCAGGACAAGACCTATTCTTTGTTTAAAAACTGCTTCTATTGCCCCGTCTGTCTCACTGCTTACTATGTGATTGAAAATGCTGGTGGTGTCTACTGTGCAGTCCAACGGATGGTTTGAGACATACAGCAAGACAACCACACATACAATTACAAGACAAGCACGCTAATTGCATTCAAAAGTACTGTCACATTACAATGTCCTGATGCACTGTCATATGGCTACAGTGGAGAGTCCCCCCCCCCCCCCCCCCCCCCCCAGTTTTAAGACACATCCCCCTCCCTCCCTTTTTAAGACCATGCTGTTTTCAGATTTTCTGATCATAAGGTTGGTACAATTATATCCATTTTAAGACCTGACTTAACCCCCCCTCCTATTTGTGGAGGTCTTAAGATGGTGGTTCCACTGTACATTCAACCATTGTGCCATATGGCAGTGTTCAGAAGTGCCATCCCCGGCTGCACTCAGAAGTACTGAGGGTTGAACGTAACCCAGGGGCCTTGTGTTTGCCTCTTGGCTCGCTCACAAGTGGTGAAGAGACCCTTGTACACTGTGCTGGCCTTGGGATCATCCTGAATCGTCTTGCTGCTTTTCCCCACCTTGGCTTCACCTTTCCTGCCATTTGTCAGCTTCCCATTGGTCAGTTTACTGTCTCCACTGCTCCCAATGGCCAGCTTGGATTTGTGTGTTGTCGTTCCATTGGTCAGCTTGGAGCTGTTTGATGCGCCGCTTGTTGAAGGTTCTGGGTCCACGCGGGACTTCTTGGAACTGCTGGCACCGTCTGAGTGATGGAGAAAATTATGTTAGGACTATTTTTGTTGTGTTCAAGCATGCATTAGCTGAACAGTGGTCCCAGTCCTGACAGACAGGGAGAGAAACACAGGGGGGGGGGGGGGGGGGGGGTAGTTAGGAGGAAAAACAAAAAGATTAAGATTCTCTAAGTGTGTGTGTGTGTGTTTGAGAGTTAGCACCCTCTTATTCTTATTCTACAATCAGAAAAAAAATATATCTAAAGACTGTGTGTGTGTGTGTGGCACAGAGATAGGGGGGGGGGGGGGAGCTTGCACAGACAACAAGACAAATTACTGTTAATAACCATGTGGCCACAACTAACATAAAATGCAAACACTTCAACCTAAAAAGTAAGCAAGAAAAAAAGAGGAGTAACTGATGATAAATTATATCTTGTCTCACCTTCTGCAGTGCTTGTCTCCTCTGGTACACTGTGCTTGCCTGCCTTCTTTGCTTTCTGTCAAACACCACACAAAGATACACTTCAGTAAGACAGGTACACACAAGGCAATACAGACAGGGCACAAACATATCAAAACAGTGGAGGCGAATTCAGTATTAGAGCTCACAGTCCTGTGTTATAGCTGCCTTGTTTTGTTTAGCGTGTGCTGACAAAACAAGCCCCTGGTCCGTCAAGTGTTAAACGGTTTGTCTTTCGCCGCTAGCCTGCAGGCGAGTTGGCGTTGTTTATCTCTGGTGGCCACTGTTTATAATTCAGAATCTCGGAACCGAGTCTCAGTAAAAACTCTTGGAGAAGTCTGCAAAGCGAAGACCAGAGCTTTTTTGCTATGTATGTGGGGGTTTTGCAGACGACATTTTGAAGCATACGCGTTGCCATGACTGCATCAAAATGTTGTATTAAAAACTTCGATAAAGTATCTCAGTTGCACATTTTAGCAAGGTCAATCATTATACTAATTTAAAATCGCTTCAAGCACTTATTGATTCAAACCAAAACTGTGAAATATAATCTGCTAACACTTTCTTTTATCTATCTAGAGAGTATTGCCAGGATGGTCACGTGCTTCCGTCTTAAATAAACGGGATTATGTATGGATGAACCGGCCGAGTTGCATTCACTGAAGTGGCCGTAACACAGGTTAAATAGCAATCTGTTAAGCACACAATCTCCCCCCCCCCTCCCCACCCCCCCCCAAACAGATTAACAAAATAAAAGAAGATGATTTTAGAAACAGCAGCCGGAGAGAGGCCCCGGGGGGGGGGGGGGGGGGGGGGGGGGGATTAAAGACTGGAATTTTAATTATAATTGGATAGATCCGCCGCACTGCCAAGAAAAGTGTACAGTGTTTCACCCACTTTCCCGAAAATATATGCATCTGTGTTAAAATTGTCAAAATGGAGTTCCAACTTATCATCAGTGATCAGACATAATTATGTAGATAGATGATCAATGTAGGCTATATTATATCTCTGTTATCATGCACTACTGACTCAACAACACAAATACTTGCTGAATATAATATCTCTATTTGAAAGCATATCCAAAGGAACCTTTTGTCTCTGTTGATAAATATCGAAGTTCATTGCATTATCTTTACTCTAGACTTGTATTCAGTTTCTCTGTCAGAGCAAAGTATCGTCTGCTACAGACACCGACCCAGCAGTAAGAAAGCATAGGCTCTAGCTGAATACATTTTATTTTTTTCTCGTCAAAAGTAGAAAATACATTCATTCGTAAAGAAGAACTAGGGTTTAGATGAAAAGGTTAGTCAGTGTAATATCATATATATACCAATAGATTAAGGAAGATTTTTAAGAAAGTGCCGATTGTGTTTTTTGTGGTTAGGCCTATCTTTTATCGCGAGTTCCGACAGTAGCGGCTCGGTTACTGCGGACCAGCATAACTGAGTTCACACAGAACTATTCTCAGCTGCACTCAACATGGAAAAAAACCTGTGTTAATTGTTTCAAGACAACCACATTTTCAGTGTAACACTACTTTGAAACTTCTGCTTCTTGTCATCATTATAATCATTGCAAGGGCTCCAGGAACTGAGAAATGTTAAACACACTTAAAACCACGTAAATGTTACAGGAAGGCGCCTATGGTGCCACAGATTTCCGAATTCCTGCGGCTCATCCACAGAGGGCTCAGCAGCTAGCGGCCGCCGTGACCTTGCAGGGCGGAGCATCGAAATTTGCGCGGAATATTCAAAAAGCTTAAACCACACTCACTTTTTTTTCTTGAAAACAGCATAAATATTGTTTTAAGCGTAATAAGTTTAATCTGTATGTATGCTGGAGGTGTAAATGCACTAACATGCATATTTTGTTGCTTGTAAGATGTAGTGTTCACTTACAAAACTTTGACAAGTTTGGTCTTTCGGTTGGCGGTGTAATGTGATTCTTATGTGCCGGTTCGACATGTAGGAAACAGCAGTATTTAACTGATTTCTTCCGCATTGAATCTTTCTTTGTGCAATCAGTATAGAAGATTGCAGAGAGTGTATTCTGATGATTTAAAATGTGTGTATTATTATTAAGCAGCCCTGATAGTACTGACTATGTCTCTTTCTACTAAACTGACTCAGTGTGTGACTTCTTAACTGTGCACATTTTCAGACAGAAATTCATTTCTCTTCCTTGTCTTGCTTGCAAATTTGTTCTTTCCTGGCCGAGCGATAAGATAAACACCCCTGCCAAGGATTGTGTTCTGCGATGTTTTAGAGCTCGGAAAGGCAGCAGAGGGCTTGTCATCAGCTTTCTCTAAATGGATTGCTTGAGGGCTAATAAGGAAGGGATACTGCTATATCAGTGGTGGTTGTTGACATCTTGTATATATACAGCTTGCTGAATCCTAATGCATGGGCCAAAGAAGGAAACTCGGCTCCACTGATTTGATATGACACACAAGGCGGGCAAGCTAACATGCTGAACGTGAAAATGATGTCTGCATGGCTACCTCCGAGCCTTTAGATTTTCACATATGTGCAAAACGACAACATCTAAAATCTAAGTGTAATTGCCACCAGCTGACTATCTTCCTTTTTATGCCTACTTTGTTTGTTTTGATTTGACTGTCCACCAGCATCTATACCAATGCACCACTTTCACATCAGACATAAATACTACCACGGATCAGATGATAATTTCAAATTAAGCTTTGAACAACACTGATAGGGCTTCTATAAATAGGCAACAATGATACACAATGTCTAATATAATGTTTATTGTTACTATTCTATGTTTGTGTGCAATATCGTTTTGAAACTGTGAAGCAGAGCTAAAGACACATTTCTGTTTTGTAAAGACAGACAATAAAGTATTTGTTCTTGTTCTTGTAATAAAATGTCCGGCAAAATGTCACAATGCACAGAGCTACAACTAACCAGTTTTGCTAAGACAAATTTCTGTTTTGTAAAGACAGACAATAATGTATTTGTTCTTCTTCTTGCGAAAAAAATGTCTGGCAAAATGTCATAATGCACAGAGCTACAACTAACCTTGGCCAGTTTTGCTTGCACACGTCTGTAGTCCATTTTGTACTTGTTCTCTGTTGTCTCTTCCTCACTGCCGTTCAGTATGACTTTGTCATTATCTGTGAAAGCTTTGCCACACTGAAAACACACATCACAATTACCACAATCTCAAACCAAATTTAATCCAAGACACAGCTTTGCAGGAATCATATATTAAGGTACTGAAAGCAATTCAAATAAGTGTCCTTGGCAGTTTATGCACATAATTATAACTCAACCTTTACTTATTTCATATTCAGTTTATGGAAGTTGTAGATAAATCACTTACAATGTCTTCATTCTTGTACAGTTCACACACATACTTCTGGAAACAACAGGCACACTACCAAAAATGTCATGCAAAATTTAGTTGTTATGTTCAGGAATAGCCCACAGCTTCATGAACCTATTCTTGTCCTTTTCATTTTAAATTCTACCTGACACATCCCTTTAAAACAAGAAAAAAAGAATACCTTATGACAAGACTTGGCCTTGATTTCTTTGAGGGCCCTCCCAGACATAACACACCCACATGACCACAGGAAGCAAAACCTGTAAAAACAAAAATAACATTCAGCACAGAGTGTTATACAAAGCTGAAACTCGCATTGACATCAAAGATAAGCAGACATGCATATATCAATTATATGTATATATATACATATATATATATATATATATATATATATATATAGGGTACTCGGCTTTGCCGGGAAGAAGTAGAGCCGAATATCCAGCTTCGCCGGGTCGGCGCATTGTACGCGATTGACGCCACACGAAGGAAGGGAGATAAACACGCAAAACACTGGAGAAGATAAGGAAGAGTTACTGGGAATGGATCTACAGAAAAACCAAAATCGGTTGAGCGCTGCGCGCTGAGAGCACGTGTTGAAAATTTATCGACCAGATTGTGTCCGGGGTCTACCTGAATATGCCCACCAAATTTGAAGCAGATCCATCGAGAACTTTGGCCGTGCATCGCGAAGTGACACAGACAGACAGACAGACACACACAAGCCTATAGATATAGATATATAGCAAAACTTTTGAGAAAAATGAAAGTTGAAGAGTAGAGGCTGTGCTTAGGGCCAGGTTTTGTAACTTCTCTTTGTGAACCAAATGATGGTAAACAAATCTGAAGCTTGGGCACATGCAATCAAATAAGCATTGTTATACTGTGCGTGCCAACAAGTGTCACCATTTCCTGCGTTTTTCATACGATCCTTACCTGTGTGTTCCGTTCATTTCAAAGTTCGACACAGGACAGATGTAGTCGGAAACCTGCATGTCGATATAGCACCCTTGGCCCCCCTTCTCGGCATGCTGCTCGCTCTTTGCCGCAGGGTTGTCTGTTAGTTTAAGCTCTTTCAAGTCCTGAACATACAAAAGATACTTTAGTCAGTTGTAGCCAATCAAAAGGGAAGAAACAAGTATCATATAACTACAAGACTATTAAAAGGAGATGCAATAGCTGAAAAGGGACCCCACAAAGCCTTGACTTTTGTCAGTTTGTGACTTACCATTAATATGTCATAAATGTGCAAGCATGGTAAATACATATATAGTCTTCAAGGATAAATTTAAAGAGATGAGAACAGTCTTTGAACTACTTTAATCTCTCATGACTAAAGTGATTCATTTCTTTCTTTTCATAGTTTTATCTAGAAAAACAGTGCATTCAGATTCTCTTTACAATCTACAAGCCTCAACTCTGCACATACATTAACTAGATCAAAGGCTATACTTAAATAAAAATTAAAAAAACACCAGTAACCACGTTAGGTACGTTTATAATCAATATTTCGGCACGTTACTGCCTTCTTCGGGATGGTAAGCTTATGGAAAGAATGGATCGACAAGAAGAAGAAGAAGAAGAAAGAATGGAATGACGGCACGTGACATACAGTGTAATGAATTTTTATGATGATTAATGACGTCATATTGTTTCTCGCTCGTTCTTTCTTTCTCTCTCTCACACACACACACACACACACACACACACAACACACACACACGCACACACACACACTACACACACACACAAACACACACACATACACACATGCTATATTCATTCAAAGGCTATACTGTATAATAATGATGATATATAGTCCAAATCCATCACCTTTCTATTTCATGTTTAATAATTGATTTATGCATGGACATCATACTAAGTGCAGATAGAAAAGCAGACAAACAGATGAACAGGCAGGCAGATAAACAAACAGAGACTTTGTGAAGTCACTGAAACCAAGTCAACTAAGGCAAGTCACAGTGTCGTTATCAATAATCAAACCTTGAGTCCTCGCAGATGCTCGAATCTAGCAGCAAACTCAAACTTGCTTCTGTCAATCAGGAACTCAAGAACCGATTCTTTGTTATATAACCTAGGACAAAAATAGAAAGAAAAACATCTGAAAAGTTATTTGATAGTAGTAGTCTTCTTCCTCTTCTGCGTTTGTGGGCTGAAACTCCCACGTACACTCGTGTTTTTTGCACGAGTGGAATTTTACGTGTATGACAGTTTTTTACCCCGCCATTTAGGCAGCCATACGCCATTTTTGGAGGAAGCATGCTGGGTATTTTTGTGTTTCTATAACCCACCGAACTCTGACATGGATTACAGGATCTTTTTTGTGCGCACTACGAACTCACGCTGACAGCGGCCAACTGGATACAAATCCAGCGCGCTACCGACTGAGCTACATCCCCGCCCACACATGTATTATAAATCTCTGTCTCACTCCCTCCCCCCCCTCCCACCCCAAACCCTCCTGTATTCAAAATCAAATACAAAATGTATGGACACAAACATGCATATTTACAGTTACACTTACTAGTGTACTACTACATAACAAATGGACCCGGTAACACATGCATTGGTGCATGAGCAATGTGAAATTGAAAACTCAGCCTGAAAACAAAGAAGATTCAACAATACATCACCATAGAATGATGGTTAACATGTCCTGCCAGGCTTCCTTAATTCAGACCCACACTTTCTCTTCAGCAGAATGATCGAGTTCCCAAATTCTTATCAAATTAAAGGAACTCTGGCATAGTCGCATACATGATACATGCAAATAATATATATATCGACTTGTTCATCATACTGACCTTCCCAGTTCACAGGCCATGATAGGCTGAACCAAAGTCTCCTGGCTGATTGCGCAGTGTCGCCACTTGAAAGCCAAGTCTGATGCTTTGTCTTTCTGCAAGAAAAAACACACGAACTATTAGTATAATTATAAAGTATAAACTATAATACTAATCAAGACAACGCTAGATACCTATCTAATGATCTATGCATTAATTTTTCACTAAGAACACATTATAAACAGCAATTATGGAACAAAATAGCGGAGGGGTGGGACTGGGAAGTAGAGGGGGGGCTTTGGTGGAGGATCACATTTTACAGTACATAATTTACAACTTAATACAACAACTTGTACTAGTACAACTACAAGTGGGACTGGAAAAGCTTGGTTTCTTTTTCTTGGCTGTAAGCATTTTGTCTTTTGTTGTTGTTGGCTGAACACAGTTGCCGGTAATCTTGTGATCTTGAACTTTAGTGTGTTAAATTCATAGCTCAAGATCCACTGCCAGTTATTACTTATTTTTTTATACAACCCTGAAGTCCAGCTAAAGAACATTTGTCGTGAAATTAATTGACAGATTGAGCTCCAAACTTAAGCATAATTAATTAATTTCGTCATTTGTTCGACAAAAATGATGAGAAAATAGATACATAATAGCGGAAAAATTCGATAGTTGCCTCCCCTCTATCGATAATGGCGGATTTCGCTATGTTTTCATTGAAAATGACATGCAAACGAAATGCATCCGTACGGTTCATTCCATGACTTCAAAGGTATAATTAACGCACTGCCACTGGCTATGCACACTCTGAGTGTATACAGGGGTCAGAATCTTGTATACACTCCGGCGTTAACTTCTGGTCGTGAAACGAATTTGCCATTCGACACCACTTTGCGATAGGAACGCAGAGCAGTTGATTATAAATATAAGAGTACAAAGAAACTTAAACAATCTGATGCTGCATGGCCTTTGCTGTAACGTAGATTACATTTTCGGGGTGTACTTAAAAGACCAGACACTGAACAGCATCAACACTCGGAGCGTCATTCGACGCCATTTTGCGAAGGTACGCTTCACTTTCGATTCATGGTATCAAAGTATGCTGGGAACAAACACAGACAAAAACAAACACACACACGAAACTGATGCTTCACGGCAGTTTATTGTCGGAGTTTGGAACCTAGAAACGGTTGTATACTATGTGAATGTACATTATTTGCCAACCCTCGACACTCCGAAAAAGAGATAGCGGAAGTGCATACGTTAGACCGATTTTTCATTGGCTACTTCCTAACGACTTGTTAGGGGGCATTTCATTAGCTACAGAGCTTTTCATTGTCAGAGTGTATACAGACTCATCGATCCTGTATACACTCAGAGTGCGTATAGCTTTTGCCTTTAAAATGACTCCTCGTCCTTACAACTACAAGTGCAGGTTCTACAAATCTGGAGGCTTACCCCCTTGACTGCCTGCTACGTGTGTCACTCGTAGGTACACTTGATATCCCGGACGCATATCTACGAGTCACATTCGTACTTAGCGCGTCGTTGGTTTATGAGAAGCACAAACACGATTAAAGGGAGGCAAGTGCTCCCAGTGTTGGAAGAAACACTGGGGAGGAGTTGCACACCTTTAACAATCTGGTTTCAGTTTATTTTTCCGCGAATTGAACGTGATTTCTCGAGATTACCTTCTTCTTCTTCTTCAGCGTTCCAGAATTTTCTGGTTACGTGTGAGCTCGTTTGCCCATTTGGGTTCCCCACACTATACTCTGAGAGCATAGTCAGCTTCACTCCGATTTCGTTGAGTAGGCATGCTGGGTATTTTCGTGTTTCCATAACCCACCGAACTCTGACATGGATTACAGGATCTTTTCCGTGCGCACTTGGGCTTGTGCTTGCGTGTACACACGAAGGGGGTTAAGTCACTAGCAGGTCTGCACATAAGTTGACCTGGGAGATCGGAAAAATCTCCACTCTTAACCCACCAGGCGGCAGCGACCGGGATTCGAACTCCCGACCTCTCGATTACGAGGCCGACGTCTTACCACCACGCCACTGCGCCCGTCTCGAGATTACCAAAATTAAGTTATCAATGCGACCAAAGATGGCGGACCTCGGTGGATGTTCGAATTCTGGTGGAAGAAAACAGCCCTTCCAGCGCTTATCAGCTCTAGAAGTTTTGAATGAGATTATGAACGATGATGACAGTGTTGATGGGGATCTATATGATGATGGAGAGTCTTCAGGTTCGAGTGACGAAGATGAAAGAAGTGTTCACCGTCCTCTTGTTGTGAGAAACGTGGTAGGGACATCAGGTGATGGGGATTTTATACCAGGCTTGTGTCTGTCCGAGTGCTTCAGGGCCTACCACACAAAGTTTGTGTTCTGGCAGTGACTTGGTGAGTAAACAGCTAATGTAAACCTCCCATCTTTTTGTCTTGGACATAATGTGACATATGAAAACGCTGATTTTCATACACAATGCACACGCTTTCAAGCAGAATCACACTTTTAGGCCCCCCCCAAAAATAGGTGTGGTTACGGTAACATAGCCAAACAAAATAGGGTAGGAAGGTAGGCAATCACCTTTTTTTTTTTAAACTTTTTTTTGTAATGTGTACAAATTAAACCTACTTGACAGGGAAATAAGTGTGCGACTCGGGCGATTTCGCTTTCATTGCGTTTTCTGCACTCGTTTTCTTGTGTGTTTTTTTTACAAATGTAATAAAAAGTTATAGGGTCGGCCCCTAAAAATAGGGTAGGTCGGGTTACCGTAACCACACCTATTTTTTTTTTAGGCCTTAGTAATGTGTTAATTTAATTTGATTTTATTTTCTAAAAGTTACATATATATATATCTGATGAACATTTGTGTAAAATTTGACATCTCTAATTCAAAAAATAAAAAAAGTTATAGCACTTTTAGTAACAGTATACTGTGTTATGACTTTCGTCCCTGGCAAATAGAATGCAGCAAATGAAAAAAATCGCGGCAGTCAAGGGGTTAAATGCCTCTGAATTATGAGCTATAAATTTAACACACTAAAGTTCAAGATTACCCAGTTGCCAATTGTAACCGAAGTAATCGTAACTTTAAATTAAATATTTGATGTGTCATCAAAATCCTAAAATCTTTATTTTGATGTGGGGCAAAGCTTTTTAACTCGGCCTTTACTGCACCAACTACAAGGCAGAGGTATACGCTCTCATTCAGGCAGCACACACCATCGCGACAAGAGCAGACCACAACACAAATGTCGTCTTCCTAACAGACGCCCTCTCTGTGCTGCAAGCCTATAACAGTGACAGTCAACCCTCATTGAAGAAGGCCCTCAACAACATCAAGAGCCAACGGACAGTGCTTCAGTGGATCCCCTCACACTGCGGCATAGAGGGAAATGAGAAAGCCGATGACCTGGCAAAATCCGGTGCAAGAAAAGAACAAGAAGACAACGCCGTGAGCCTTGCCGAGCTAAATACCATCACTAAAGCCCTGTTCCGAACCCCGGCTCAAAAAGACAGCCTTCACCTGCTCACAAGACCAGAGCAGGTTACCATCTTTAGGCTGCGAACAGGGCACAACAGGCTGAACAAACACCTCCACTCAAAGCTGAAAGTTGTGCCATCCCCGATGTGTCCCTGTGGAGAAGCAGAGCAGGACACCCACCACATCCTACAAGACTGCGGGAACTTCCAGTTGTTGAGAAGGAAGATGTGGCCGGAGCCGACCCCCATCCAGGATAAGCTGTACGGCACGGCGGCGTCCCTGCAGATGACCACTGCATTTCTCAATTGGACTGGTCTCCACGTGTAGCGGCAACAAGAAGAAGAAGAAGAAGACTGTCACACTCACAGTGTCTGATATTGATAATCATAATATAGTAATACTAATAATATTAAACGTAACTAAACGTATTCACCTGTTCTGGCTTCTTTTTGGTTCTCACAAGCTCATCGCGCTTTGGAATAGTTCCTCCGTCGCATCCCATGATTGCCTAATAGCCCTTACAATTCAAACGTTGAAAGTATGTTTGTTATCCTTGTCTTTCCTTGTTTATCAAGACAAATCCCACCGGAAGTACTAACACAAGAAAAGCTACTTGCGAAAACATAGCCGCAGAGACGATGTGTCCTTCGAGACGGTGTTAGTTAAAAACTCATTCCCCAGTGCAGAATGTGTTGACACAGCTGTGCGAGATGATCAATAATTATCAAATAAAGCTGACATTGCCGTGCCTTGATGTATCTTTGGAATGAAAGAAAGGGCATACACATTTATTCTGAATAGAGATCAATGCGTATCACTAGTAATCAAGTTCAAATGATGATGGCTTTGCCTCTCAAGAACTAATATTATTCGGAGAGAAAAAAAAATAGCAAAAAGGGAAACGAAAAATAAGCCTGAAAAGAAAAGGGTGCGATAAAGCAAATACGAATGGGATTGAACTGTATAAATATAATATTAGTCATCGCAATGTTACTAATGTTATCAGTCAGTGATAATACTTAGTAATAATTAACAGCCCTAATATCCCTCTTCAGTCCTTCCTTCCTTCCTCCGTCCCTCGATCCCTGCCGCGTCGCTTCTTTACTAGACAAAACAACTACGTTTTGGCATTATTGTACTTGTCATCGGAGACTGACCGTGCATTGTATATATACATATCATATAAGTTATGCCTCTGTTGTCAGTATAAAGTGTAGGGAAAGCGGCCTAAAAGTGTTCATAAAAATGCAGAGTATAACCCATAAAACAGCCGTTATTCAGTAAAGAAAGAAACAAGTCGCATAAGGCGAAAATACAACATTTAGTCAAGCTCAGTCGAACTCACAGAATGCGGGAAACTGAACATATTGCATTTTTTCCGCAAGACCGTACATCCTCTGTCCACCGCTCGTGGCAAAGGCAGTGAAATTAACAATACAGAAAAGCGCGGTAGCGGTTGCGCTGAGAAGGTTAGCACGCTTTTCTATATCTATATTCTTTTTAACTCTCTGAACGTGTTTTTAATCCAAACATATCATATCTATATGTTTTTGGAATCAGGAACGGACAAGGAATAAGATGAAATTGTTTTTTTTAATCGATTTCGGATATTTAATTTTAATCATAATTTTTATATTTTTAATTTTCAGAGCTTGTTTTTAATCCGAATATAACATAATCATATGTTTTTGGAATCAGAAAATGATGAACAATACGATATGATAAACGTATTTTTGGATCGTTTTATAAAAAAAAAGCCTCCAAGCTGAAATGCAATACCAAAGTCCGGCCTTCGTCGAAGATTGTTTTGCCAAAATTTCAATCAATTTTATTGAAAAATGAGGGTGTGACACACACACATACACCACGACCCTCGTCTCGATTCCCCCCTCTATGTTAAAACATTTAGTCAAAACTTGACTAAATGTAAAAAGAAATACTTAAAAGACAGAAAGAAAGAAATAATAGGTGCGTAGAAAGTAGCATACTTGTTTCAAGTCAGTTGTTCCCCGTATTCTTTCCACTCTTTAGTCACTTTTTACATTTAGTCAAGTTTTGACTAAATGTTTTAACATAGAGGGGGAATCGAGACGAGGGTCGTGGTGAATGTGTGTGTATGTGTGTGTGTGTGTGTGTGTGTGTGTGTGTGTGTGTGTGTGTGTGTGTGTGTGTGTGTGTGTGTGTGTATGTAGAGCAATTCAGACTAAACTACTGGACCGATCTTTATGAAATTTGACATGAGAGTTCCTGGGAATGGTATCCCCGGACGTTTTTTTCATTTTTTTTCGATAAATGTCTTTGATGACGTCATATCCGGCTTTTTGTAAAAGTTGAGGCGGCACTGTCACACCTTCATTTTTCAATTAAATTGATTGAAATTTTTGCCAAGCAATCTTCGACGAAGGCCGGACTTCGGTATTGCATTTCAGCTTGGTGGCTTAAAAATTAATGAATGACTTTGGTCATTAAAAATCTGAAAATTGTAAAAAATAATTTTTTTTATAAAACGATCCAAATTTACGTTCATCTTATTCTTCATCATTTTCTGATTCCAAAAACATATAAATATGTTATATTTGGGACTGAAATGTTGTTTCCTGGTAAAATTAAGAAGTGAAATTATTTATGGACGAAAAGCATGTCAGTTTCTTGCATGAGTGAAGAAAATTGGTGGTGAAATGTAATAGATTTCACCCCCAAAATCGATTTATTCGAAAACGTGTACGGAGTGGTTACGTCCCTTGAGTAAGAAGGGAAACATTTTAGGATGAATCAAATTTCTAGACGGGCGCTGTGGCGGGGTGGTAAGACGTCGGCCTCTTAATCGGATGGTCAGTCGAGGGTTCGAATCCCGGTCGCGGCCGCCTGGTGGGTTAAGTATGGAGATTTTTCCGATCTCCCAGGTCAACTTATGTGCAGACCTGCTAGTGGCTTATTTCCCTTCGTGTGTACACGCAAGCACAAGACCAAGTGCGCACGGAAAAGATCCTGTAATCCATGCCAGAGTTCGGTGGGTTATAGAAACACGAAAATCACGGTCCAGCATGCTTCCTCCGAAAGCGGCGTATGGCTGCCCGAAGTTAATGCCGTGCGGTGTAAAGACGGTCATACACGTAAAATTCCACTCGTGCAAATCAAATTTCTGAGTTAAATAAAAACAAATTGGTTGGAAAAATTTGGCCCCATGAATGTAAGGTACACAATGTCGCTCATCAGTACTATCGAAGGGTGTTTTTTTGTTCAGTGTAGAGTTTATACTAGATCAACGAGGCCGAGAATCGAAATATCACCACGGCGAAAGATGAAAACGTCACGCCGCAGGTCAGTGGGGTGGGGAGGAGTATAAAGAACAACCAAGCGCCCAGCTATGACACGCTCTTTGATCTCTCACGTATTAAAGGAAATCACGCCCACTTCACACTTCCCCAAACCTCAGGGGTGCAGAGGCAGTCGGGGTGTCGGATTGCATAATATTAGCCCTGCAGACGGCAGGGTTGCCTGCCTCAGGTATGGCACAGGTGGCCTGTCCACTTCACAGAGATTAAGAAAATTGCTTCACCCAAAGGGAGACTGTTTGCAGGTGGGCACGGCTGGTGCACACCAGTACTTTTAGTTTTAACAGATAATGAATAGACACAACACAAATTGATCGGCAACAACTTTGACTAAAGTGGACAATGACATTACGTTACTCTATACTCGGTGACTGACCCTGTCGCACTTGTAAATATAGCAAACTGTGGATTCCATTCTCAGTATTCCAGTGTCGAGCAATTCTAGCATTTTAATATTAAAATAGTCCAGAACTCCGGTGGATGAACCGTCTTTTTGCCCGGAAAAGTCTCCCATCATAAAACGTCCTCGAGCCTTTTGTTGAGGACAACTACATTGGCAGAGCACCGTCGGTGAGAGTGCAATCAATAACGCTGACACGTGAACTCTCACTTTTACCTTGTCGACGTAGGCTAACTTTTGTTGAAGTGACGTCGTGTGTACACCCGTTTCACACCTCGAGGTAGATCCACAGGTAACAGATAAAACTGTAGTTTTGATTTTTTTCGTTTACTGCTTCAAGGACACAGTGTGTTAATTATGTACTGTTGGGTGTTGTAGTTCAGCACATTGACTATAGTTCGTACTTAGTAATGTGTGTGTGTGTGTTCAGTTTGTGTGTGTGTGCATGGGTGTGTGTGTGTGTGTGTGTGTGGTGTGTATGTGTGTGTGTGTGTGGTGTGTATGTGTGTGTGTGTGTGTGTGTGTGAGAGAGAGAGAGAGAGAGAGAGAGAGAGAGAGAGAGAGGGAGAGAGAGAGAGAGAGAGAGAGAGAGGGAGAGGGGGCAAGTGTCAGCGTGTTTACATACACGTATGCGTGTGTGCATGTATACGTGTATAGCCTACGTGTACACGTGCAGGGGCGGAACCCCCCCCCCCCCCCTAGCGTAAGAAAAAAGAATGAGAAAATAAAATTTGAAAACAAAGAAAAACTGATGGCTTAGATTGCACCAGATTGCTCCATTTTCCTTGATTTTTATCAAAAAAATTCCGGGGGAGCATGCCCCCGGACTCCCCTAGGAGCCGGCCTTTGTCTAATTCTTAGTGATGGTTTTGGAAAGTAGTTGGGTAATTTCCTTGCTCAGGTTGCACCAGACCGGACAATTGTCTTTATTTTACTCCAAATTTGTCTTCTTAAATGTACTTTTTGGAAGGTGTTTTGGGGGAAGTTTCATTGTTCAGATTGCACCAGATTGCTCAATTTTCTTTGTTTTTATCAACATTTTTTTTTTGGGGGGGGGGGGAGCATTCCACCTGTCGCCCATCGTGGAATTGTCCCTAAAAGGAATTTGGAAACCCCCCTTAAAAATGATGTGATCCTCCCCTGCACGTGTGTGTGTGCGCGCGCGCGTGTGTGTGTGTCTGTGCACGTACGCGCACAGGTGTATTGTGTTGTGATTAACAGAGGCATGTATACACACTGTCTTACCACCTTATACGTTTGTTTCTATTGAAAGTTTCCTGGTTGTTCATGAATTTGCTGACCTGAAATAAACTAAAACGTGTTTTTATAATAATCATGCATAGCCCCATATTGTAGCCTAACTGGTTATTGTTCAGCTCTAAAAACGGCTAACCATTAACAATGAAAGCTCAAAGGCACACATGCACTGCTGTCTCTTCTTTTTTTCTCCACTTTTACCCCGGAAAATCTTCCTCAGTGGGTGTTTATTGTACAATTACAATGAGAACTTATCCAAGTGCTTACTGCTTACAGTTGTGATGCTGAAATGGTATGAAAGACGTATTACAAACACATTCTGCAAGAAACTGATTCAGAATTTTTTAGTACAGTGGTTGCAACTTGCAGTTAATTTTTTTATATTTTTTTTTATTTAAAAAAAGCTGTTTGTGCATTACACATGAAAGAGAAAAAAGCAAGATTGCTGTTGCAGATCAGATCACTGTAATATTGTGAGATTCAATCATTTGAACAGTATATATATATATAAGTATGCGATACCCATGACAGTGTGAAGAAAAGAGAATCAAATTCTTATAATGTACAATCACACAAACAAAAACAAACAAACAAACAAACACATAAAAACAGCACCTTTGCTTCAATGCATCTAAAGTGCTGTTCACATGACAGACTTGCAACCAACTTTAGCCCAACTTTCAAGCGATTGTAGTCGGCGGCAAGTCAAATCAAAATCGCTGCCCATGTGAACAGCACAAACTGGCAAACTGGTTTTAAGCGGCGATTTTCGCCAGACTTAGCCTTTTGGGATTGTCCGGTCGTCCTCGTTGTTTTACGAAGAAGGGAAGGCTAGGGCTAACCAATCAGTAAGCGCGATAAGAAGAGTTTGGAAAAAAATCGCTGATGAGTCACGGCTGAGTTGAGCAGTGCGCAACTGAGTTTTGGAGTCGCTGACGAGTCTGGCCCGAATCGTTTCTAAATCGCTGGGGCTGTTCACATGGTAGACTTTTCGCCGATTCGGCCTCAACAACTTGGGAACGATTTTCAAATGACTAAAGTTGGGCAAAAGTTGGTTGCAAGTCTGCCATGTGAACAGCGCTTTACAATATTGTTCACAGTATTAGCTGTCAGTAAATATAGTGGATCAACAGTTCTCGAAGAAATGCTCTTTTTACATTTAGTCAAGTTTTGACTAAATGTTTTAACGTAGAGGGGGAATCGAGACGAGGGTCGTGGTGTATGTGTGTGTGTGTGTCTGTCTGTCTGTCTGTCTGTCTGTGCGTGTGTGTGTGTGTAGAGCGATTCAGACCAAACTACTGGACCGATCTTTATGAAATTTGACATGAGAGTTCCTGGGAATGATATCCCCGGACGTTTTTTTCGTTTTTTCGATAAATACCTTTGATGACGTCATATCCGGCTTTTTGTAAAAGTTGAGGCGGCACTGTCACACCCTCATTTTTCAATCAAATTGATTGAAATTTTGGCCAAGCAATCTTCGACGAAGGCCGGACTTCGGTATTGCATTTCAGCTTGGTGGCTTAAAAATGAATTAATGACTTTGGTCATTAAAAATCTGAAAATTGTAAAAAAAATAATTTGTTTTTAAAACGATCCAAATTTACGTTCATCTTATTCTTCATCATTTTCTGATTCCAAAAACATATAAATATGTTATATTTGGATTAAAAACAAGCTCTGAAAATTAAAAATATAAAAATTATTATTAAAATAAAATGTCCGAAATTGATTTAAAAACAATTTCATCTTATTCCTTGTGGGTTCCTGATTCCAAAAACATATAGATGTGATATGTTTGGATTAAAAACACGCTCAGAAAGTTAAAAAGAATAGAGATAAAGAAAAGCGTGCTAATCCTTCTCAGCGCAACTACTACCCCGCTCTTCTTGTCAATTTCACTGCCTGTTCATCGAGCGGTGGACTTGCTGTAAAAATGCAGTGCGTTCAGTTTCATTCTGTTAGTTTGACAGCTTGACTAAATGTTGTCATTTCGCCTTACGCGACTTGTTGGATCATATAGTGTCAACACAAACAATTGCAGTGCTGAATCTCTTGACAACAAAGCAATGATGAGTTTGGTGACAAAATCTATAAGTAATGATTGTAGTGTCTGAAATTAGACATGAATCACATCATCAATTATTTGTATCAATGTATTGATTTATGGCATGTTGGACAGCCAGTAAGTTATTTAATCACAGATCAATACTGAGAAACAGCAGTTGTTATTGATTCATTGATCAGTGTATACATGTCTATATGTATATCTGTGACTAATTAGACAAATGATCATTGACAGCTGCTTCATCATATATTGTGTGCGGCTTTGGTGTTCAGATTAATCACGAGTTGATTCAGTTTTGTATTTGGAAGCGAACTGTAAGGATATATGTACCAGAATATGTCCAGCACACCACATTCTACCACAGGAGGCCCAGTCTCTTCAAAGTTTGAGTAAGTATCTCTCCAAATTGTTTTGTTTTTGATTTATTTTGATTTAAAAAAAAAAGAAGAAGTTATATATATATATACTAGATGATTACCCGCTTCGCCGGGTACCGGCTTTGCCGGGAAGAAGTAGAGCCGAATACCAGGCTGTGCCTGGGACGCCGGCTTTGCCGGCGCACGAAGGAAAGGAGATAAACGCGCAAAACACTGGAGACCTTCTAAAAATAGTAACGTGCAGTGACCTTCTAAAAATAGTAACGTAGTAACGGGAATATGGATTGACGCCACACGGAGGAAGGGAGATAATCGCGGCTGAAAACACTGGAGAAGATAAGGAAGAGTTACTGGTAGTGGATCCCGACAAAAAAACAAAAAAACAAAAACAAAAAAAGTCGGTTCAGCACGCACAGCGCTGTGCGCTGAGAGCACGTGTTGAAATATCTCATCGATGAGGTTGTGTCCGGGGTGTAGCTGAATACGGTGTCCAAATTTGAAAAAGATCCACTGAGAACTTTGGCCGTGCATCGCGAACAGACAGACAGACAGACAGACAGACAGACAGACACTAGTCGTATATATATATATATATAGTCAGTTTTTGTAACAATTGCAACTTTTTTTCGGGGAGTCTAATGAAAAAGGGGCCTAATTGGCGGGAAATGGGAAGGGGGGAGGGGGGGGGGGGGAGGGGCATGCTAATTTGAGACTTACACACATTTAGAATCTGACGCACGAGAAAAGAAACGCCAAAGGAAGAATGTTGCAAAGATTCTTATCTAGTCAGGTGTTATTAAAGAAAAGTGTAAAGTTACATTCTAACTACAGTCCGAATTGGTTATAACGTAACCGGTTATAACGCAGATCGGTTATAAAGTACATTTTATTTTTTCCCGGCCAGTGCTGTTCTTATTTGTCACTAAAAATGAATTCGTTATAACGTAAACGGTTATAACGTAGATCAATTATAAGGTATAGATTTGTTGTTCCCACGCCAGAAAAAGAACCGGTTAGAACGTAGATAGTTATTTGTTGTTCCCACGCCAGAAAAAGAACCGGTTGGAACGTATTCAGACATCATAATAAAGCAGCGCTTCCGAGTTATAGGCTATTTTCTAAAAGTGGTCAAAATTTTTTCGCTGAAATACATTCTTAAGACACTAACTTATCGAGTCATTGTTAAATTTTAGTCAGAAATACCCTTAAACGTGTTTAATGTTGATTGCTAACCAAATGATTGATTATCAAACTTAAACAAAACAAAAAACTTTGAAGGCCATTTTCTCCGACTGTAGTTTTTTTCACTGTAAAAAGACGTAGCTTCTTCAATATGTGCACTACAAATGTTTTTACGAAAATAAAAAAGACGTACATGTTGCAATTACTTTTCTTACCTGGATCCTCTCTCTCTTCCTCTCTCTGTGTCTATCTTTCTCTCTCTCCCTCTCTCTTTCTCCCCCCCCTCTCTCTCTCTCTCCCCCTCTCTATCTCTCTCCCCCCTCTATCTCTCTCCCCCCTCTCTATCTCTGCCCCCCCCTCTCTTTTTTCTCCCCCTCTCCCCCTCCCCCTCCCTCCCTCCTCTCTCTCTCTCCTCTCTCTCTCTCTCCTCTCTCTCTCTCTCTCTCTCTCTCTCTCTCTCTCTCTCTCTCTCTCTCTCTCTCTCTCTCTCTCTCTCTCTCTCATGTTTGATTATGACAGTACCCTTTAATGAAAAGTTCAATGATAGGAGGAATATGACGTATGCAACAGAAAACAATACTTATTTGACCACATTTTACCATATTAACGTTAAAAGGGGGGGGGGGGGGACTTGTTATAACGTATTGTTTTCTCCTATCTACGCTATAACCGATCGAACCGATTATAACGTATAAAAATAAAACCCGTTTCCCCTGAGCTAGAGTGTAGAGACATGCAGATCGAGGATGAAAAGAGCGATTACAAAGTTTAACTGTAAGCAGTTTATGGTGGCGATGTTAAGCTGTTGGCAAACAAAGTACATGTACGCGTTACAGGACAACAGGTTTGGGCTAACAAGCCTATTGTGTACACTAGCCGACACTAGCCCACTATGTACAGAGTTTAGTCTGCCCTTATCTCCATAGCTGTATTCTATCTTATGAAGGTCTCCCCAGGTGAATGATGCATAGGTGTTTATTAGGTCCTTGCTGGGAAGTCAATATAACTGAGGAGTGTTATTGATTTTGTTGGCAGGTGTCCTGCTGTATGCAATCAAAGATAGAGTATTGATTTATGATAATGACTTTTATTGTGATTATGTATATGTATCTAAAGATGGACCATTTATATTTACATTGTTTAGAATAGGGATACGAGCAAAAGCTCGAACATAGAACCCAACCCCCACCCCTTTGCCCCCTCCCCCAACCTCTTTCCTTCAATCCCTTTCCTGGGGTATCCCGATTGCCCTCTCCCCTTTGAGTATGAAGTACCTTTTACGCATTTTTGTTTGTATGCCTTTTTCTTAGCATTCACAACATTTTCTTTTTGTTTTGTTTTCCAGATCAGACTCTTACTCCAAACTCTCATCTGCAAGCCCTACTGCAAAGAAAGAACAGACGTACATCAATATTTCTTCTGACCACCAGCAGGACAGTGACCACAAGGAAAAACCGCATGGACATGCAAAAAGTTCAGCTGTTCAAAGTCATGATCCCACAGAAACTACTGCTAAGCCAGAGAGAGATGAACTGTCTAAGAGGGAAACAAACAATGAAAACAGCAGAGGAGAAAGGATAACAACAGAGAGAGAAGACCAAGGAAATGGGGCTAGAGGCGTGGAAACAGTGACAGAGAACTCAAAACAAACATCCAAAGTTGTCGCAGCAATGACATCATTGTCAGTTGATGTCGCAGATGATGTTGTCAGATTCGAGGAGATGGCAGTTGAAACTGTGGAGGTTCAAACATCAGATGGAAATAAACCGCATACACAGCCAGACGGGGTAAATGAACTGTTCAAAACCGGGATGTCACAGGGGTCAACAGAAGGGAGCCAAGGCATGAGATCACAGTCACTTGACGCTGCTGATGTCATGACAACTGCTGTCTGGGGTGTCACTGAGGGCAGTGTGATGACTCAACCCCACACATCATTATCATCCCCACTGAAGTCTGACCACAGAAATTCCCGTGACAACACCACACCACCTGACGCCCTTTCAACATCCAGTGGCACAAACTCAATGGAGCCTCAGTTACCAGACATCCTCGCTTCACGACCAACCCCAGCGAGTCTCTTGAACAGACCTCAAGGTTTCTACTGCTACAGCACTGCAAGCAAGAACTACTCCGAGATCTGTTCTTCACCTGATGATTGTGATTGTCCGAAACGAAGCGCCTTCATCTTTACTGAACTCGTAGCTGACGTAGGAGGCTGTCTGTGTACCAGAAAGTCTGCCAGAGTAGAGGAGCCAGCCATGGTTTCAGACTTGCCCCTTGCGTTGCCTGATCTTATCTCAGCTCACCATGAACTCGTCTCTAAGGTAACTTAAAGACACTAATTATGACAGAGAGAAGTCAGATGACGAGTGACGTTGAAAGACAGAAGGTACCGTCAGTTGCCATCTGTACTGTCAGTTGCTTTCAGTATCTCTGTTTTTTAGTGGAGAATTTCCAGTCAGCCTACGGAACAGAAAGAACTTGAGTAGAAACAGTCAACAAGCACTGTTGATTGTATAGAAACACATATATATTTAAGTAGCTTTTATTCATGTGTTTGATTTTGTGTACGTTTCTTGTATAGGAACTATTATTTCCAATATAAACACTATTTTGTTGATGATACGTGGGCTAAGAATGCTTCCAGAGAAAGAATAAAATATTTATCCTTATTCAGTAAATTTGTATGTGTGTGTGTGTGTGTGTGTGTGTGTGTGTGTGTGTGTGTGTGTGTGTGTGTGTGTGTGTGTGTGTCTGTGTTTGTTCAAAAGCCACAAGCACACGCATCTTGCAGAAACAAATAACAAATGCACAATGAAAAACTCATACACAACACATTTCCTTGCATTTAAAGAAAAAATAGTCTCTATTTCCTATGAGAACAAATATTTGTGTACTGTGACAGGGCGAACTATCACCAATTATATAGTAAAGTTATTGTCATTGTCCAGTTAGTCTTTGTTGCTGATCAGTTTGTGTTTTGTGTCTATTGACGTTATCTGTTAACTAAAAGTGCTGGTATTCGCTAGACGTCACAGTGTCCAGCCAGCTGCAGACAATTAAGTCTCCCTTTGAGTAAAGGAAGTTCCTTATCTCTTTTGAAGTGGGCGGTGGACTTGTCAGAGACTCGCCGTATACGGGTACCTTGGGCCCCCAGGTGGTTGTTATGTAATGTGTCGCCAGCCTGACTGGGTATCTCGGGGAAGTCGGCGTTTTGTCAAGAGGGTGTGATTTCCTTTGATACTAGGCTTATTTAGAACAGCTTTTTTTCAACCAACCACATTTGTTTCGTGCCAGATAAGGAAGTGCTACATCACAAATGTTGCGTACACGTCATTTCTGGTTGGAGGCGAAACGAAGTTCGCACCAAAACCACAAACGACTTTCGTTGATTTGAGCGATTCTACGAATCTACTTTCGTTTACTTTGTGATTATGTTTTGGTTATTTCTGTATGGAAACCTTTAATTTATTGGATATAGGTTACCTGATTGTTATTTTAACTGTTCATATTTTTACATTTAGTCAAGTTTTGACTAAATGTTTTAACATAGAGGGGGGAATCGAGACGAGGGTCGTGGTGTATGTGTGTGTGTGTGTGTGTCTGTGTCTGTGTGTCTGTGTGTGTGTGTAGAGCGATTCAGACTAAACTACTGGGCCGATCTTTATGAAATTTGACATGAGAGTTCCTGGGTATGATATCCCCGGACGTTTTTTTCCTTTTTTTCGATAAATACCTTTGATGACGTCATATCCGGCTTTTTGTAAAAGTTGAGGCGGCACTGTCACACCCTCATTTTTCAATTAAATTGATTGAAATTTTGGCAAAGCAATCTTCGACGAAGGCCGGGGTTTGGTATTGCATTTCAGCTTGGTGGCTTAAAAACTAATGAGTGAATTTGGTCATTAAAAATCGGAAACTTGTAATTAAAATTATTTTTTTTATTAAACGATCCAAAAACAATTTCATCTTATTCTTCGTCATTTTCTGATTCCAAAAACATATAAATATGTTATATTTGGATTAAAAACAATCTCTGAAAATTAAAAATATAAAAATTATGATCAAAATTAAATTTCCGAAATCGATTCAAAAACTATTTCATCTTATTCCTTGTCGGTTCCTGATTCCAAAAACATATAGATATGATATGTTTGGATTAAAAACACGCTCAGAAAGTTAAAACGAAGAGAGGTACAGTAAAGCGTGCTATGAAGCACAGTGCAACCGCTGCCGCGCCAAACAGGCTCGTCACTTTCACTGCCTTTTGCACTAGCGGCGGACTACGTTCAGTTTCATTCTGTGAGTTCCACAGCTTGACTAAATGTAGTAATTTCGCCTTACGCGACTTGTTCTACTTTAAGGTCTGGAGTGGACGCTTAAGTCGATCTTTCACTGGATTTCTGTAGCATACATTTGCTGGGCTGGGGAAAATCAAAGCTGGCGGCCAGGAGTTGATTGCCGCTTCACGACTTAAATAGTTTTATTTCTTCCCTAATATCAATAGAATACTTATATTTATAGGGCAGACCTTAATTTGTGAACTGTCTCACTTTGAACAGTTATAAATTTTATGAGTAGAGCTTCGAGTTGCAAATTAATTGCTCATGTGTTGTCAGCGCTTCTTCTGCAAACAGAATTTCTCTGCTGGCGTCGCGTCTAAACCGCGAAATCTACAACTCGCACTGTTGAGTTTTGTTGTGCGCGCGCATCCGTGCGGGCAAGAGAAAATGAGGTGGCGCACAATGAAAGTGGTGGGCTTTGTTCGCCTCTATAAATGTAGCTACTGATAGAGACGCTTGGCGCTTTGAAAGTTTAGCTGTGATAGAACCTACATTCAATATGCATCCAAAGTTTGCAAGGACTGAATTATCAATCTATCAACCTTTTAAATCTGCTAGTGAAAATTCGATTTTAATGACAAGTTTAATGAGCAAACTAATTAACCCTTACACTGGTGCAATTCTGTAACACATGTTACATAGCCACTCATGGTGAATTAACAGAGAGAAAAATAGAGAAAAACGGTCATATATATAGGTTTTCGCATCCATGGGAGGTAATCGGAACTGACCAAACAGACTGAGCCAGTAGCGCGACATATGTCGTGACAACCAGGTGACAGTATACGTAAAGTAGCGCGACATGTGTCGCGACAACCAGCCTAAAGGTTAACTAATTTTCGCGCTGCCGAGTTGAAATTCAATCCTATAGTCCAGTCTTCGTAGAAAATTACTTGAGCAAAATTTCAATTAATTTGATTGAAAAATGAGGGCGTGATAGTGCGGCCTCAACTTTCACAAAAAGCCGGATATGACGTCATCAAAGATATTTATCGAAAAAATGAAAAGAAAATCTGGGGATATTATACCCAGGAACTCTCATGTTAACTTTCATGAAGATCGGTCCAGTAGTTTTCTCTGAATCAATATATATACACACACACACACATACATCACGACCCTCGTCTCGATTCCCCCTCTATGTAAAAAGAGAAGCTGAGTTGCGTTCCCTAGTGTTTCCAGAGGCAGTGGTGAACCCAGAGATGGTCAGCAAGTTCATGAAACAGAAAGAAAGTGTGTGAATGCGCTGGTGCATGTGCGTGTGTGTGGATGGGTGGGTGTGAGGTAGAGAGTTGTGATTTAAAGTGTGTATGTGTGTGTGACGAAGCACATCTGTGTAATCCTGTTTACATTGTGCATGTATGTGTCTTGTATCATAATTTTATGTGTGAATGAGTGTAATTGAATTTCATTCATCTCAGTCTTTGATCCAATACGGTTGAGTCTTTAAAAAGAACACCAATTAATTTAAATGAACCTTCTCTTCCTTGCACAGAAAAAGCAGAAGCACAGGATGGCACAGAAGACAGTGCTTGTGACAGGGGGAGCCGGCTACATTGGCAGTCATGTCATCATTGAACTTATTCAGGATGGCTTCGACATTGTGGTTCTAGACAACCTTGTCAATGCTAGTATGGGTGAGGTTTTCTCCTTTTCCTTCTTAACCTGTGCCATAATTTGTGTTGGGTGAATAAAATTTAGCCTATTTCAGTTCAGTGCGGTGAAAGCACATTGTGTCACAGCGCTGCACTGTGCAACACAGTAGTACTTGGCAAGGTAGTACGACCGTGCTATAGCTACTCAACACAACACATTATGCGCTACATGTAGCACATTTGTGGTATACTAGATTTCGGTAAGGGAACATATCACAACACAGATCAGCTCAACTCAAATCAACACTATATATACACAACACAACATTGCTTCTCTGAAAGTGTATTTAGACTGAAGCTTTTTGAAAAAAAACCCCACTTTTATAACATTAAAGTACAGAGGACCTCTTTAAAGACATTCAAAAATCTGAGAAAATCAGGTCTTTGAAAGGAGGGAGTCGAAAAAATGCCATGGAGGTAAATGTACAGAGGTTATGAACAAAAAATCTGAAAATGAAGGTCTTAAAAAGGAGGAAGTCTTAAATTTGGGGGGGTCTTTGAGGGGGGGTTCCACTGTACAGTGTATTCTTTTCATAGTTATAAAAGCACAGCTAGTTTGACAGTGACAATAAAGATGTGCTTCACGATTGATACAATACAATACATGTAATACCATATAATCATACAAACTATTTCACTTGGTTCTATGTCTTCATACAGAAAGCATCCGTCGAGTGGAGAAGATAGCTGGGAAGAAGATACCTACATACTCTGTTGACTTGTTGGACAAAAACGCTGTGGATGATGTCTTCAAAAAGGTCAGTTCCACTATTGTTGACTAACTGAAAAATTGTCGAAGAGCTTGCCATTTTCAGTGAGTATAATCGGTATCCATTGGCAAGTAGAAGTCAGTAGGCATGCAGTGCCCAGTTTTTAATGCCCACAGCCACAGAAAGGGAATTTTCCATTGGTGTAAGCCTCTGTTGGTGCCCTAATTTGATTATGATGACAACAGCAATGGTGATTACAATGATGATGACAATGAAAATGACACAAACAATGATAGTGACGGCAATGATGATGGTGATGGTGGTGGATCCTCAAGCATCTTATAGATTATTATACTTACAATTTATAGCGTTGATGGCAACATACATGGCATACATCAAATGAAAATTTATTACTAAAATTTTTAATAACTGATGATGAAAAGGATGACAGTGATGACTGTAGTAGTGATGTATCTTCAAGCATCTTTTTAGACATTAGTGCTCAAAAATTACAATGTTTATGTTGACAATGATGACGGGGATGATGACAGTGATGATGATGATGATGATGATGATGATGATGATGATGATGATGATGATGATGATGATGATGATGATACCAATGATGATGACAGTGATGGTGAAGATGATGGAGACAATAATAACATCCTTGACAGCAACGTCTGATGACGAAAGTGATGGTGGTAGGGGATGGATGTTCAAGCATCTTTCAGGCTTAATATACTGACCCTTTCTGTGTTTTCTTCCAGCACAAGATCTCTTCAGTGATTCACCTAGCTGGACTGAAAGCAGTTGGCGAGTCATGTGAACTGCCTCTCCTGTACTACAAGACCAATGTTGGAGGCACCACAAATCTACTGGAGGTAAAGCAGTTTTTGTGGGGGTGGGGGGGAGGGGGGTGCTGGCAAAATATTTAGCCATAAATTTGCCCATTTGAACTTGATAATTGAAAATGCATCTTACAAAATTTATTTATTATTTATTTTCTCTTTTTGCATTTAGTCAAGCTCTGAAAGTTAAAAAGAGTTGAGAAAAGCACTTTTTTCCGTGAAGCGCTAAATGCTACTGCTCTTTTCTGGCTTGTCACTTATAGGATCAGCGAGCTGGCTAGCTGTGGGTGTTGTCTTGAATTGCCTCAATACATTCAGTTTCTTTCTCTGAGTATGACAGATTGACTAAATGTATGAATTTCGCTTCACACGACTTGTCTATCTCTCTTCCAGGTGATGGAAGCTAACGGCGTGTTCAACATTGTCTTCTCAAGTTCTGCAACTGTCTATGGCTTACCACAGTTCCTTCCCTTGACAGAGGACCACCCTGTTGGCGGCTGCACCAACCCTTACGGCAAAACCAAGTTCATGATTGAACAAATCCTCAGTGATCTGTGTACATCAAATAAGGTTGGTCAGTTCTGTCGTTACTTACGTGTATGTATTGCTGATTTAAAAAATTACTCCTTGACGTTTGGGTGTATGTGTATGTGTGTCTGTGTGTATCTTTCAGTCTTTCTGTCTGTGTGTTAACAGAAGGAGGCTCTGATTCACGCCTATATCGTGTGCCTCTGTGTGTATGGCTGTTTTGCTTTCCGCAAAGCTTTTGCTAAGAAACGACAAGGTACACGCTTCTCTCTTTTAACCCCTTCACTGCCACAGTATAACAGCATTTTGGTATTGCTGTGTGCCAGGGCAAAATTTCGCTTTCTTCGGTAGGTTCACTAATCTGTTCACTGCTCGATCATTTATTGAGATATCTCTTAGATCTTTGGCATGTGTTTTGCTTATACCCTTGGCTATTATAGGATGACATGATCATTGGACTTTGTTTGTGATTGTTACAGTAAAAATTGATACAATGACCATTTTTGTCAAAAATTACAGTTTCCGGACTTACACACACACACATTGCAGCACGTAAAAGTATTCTTCTGTGTGGTAATCCATAAATCACTTCTTGTAGAGCTTCCAGAACACTGTATCGCTTGAAAACAGGTCTACGAGTTGAGGTCCGACTTTCGGCCGCCATTGTGAATGCTATAGATCGGTTCTACATTTCTAACACAGTTTTCAACACGTGGTAGTAACTTATTCAAACGGTCTATGGGAAAGAACTGTGTTTAGAACCCCTACAAGTACTTGGACAGTGGTTACCTCCCATTTAGTTTTCAGAAATGTCCTGAAATGTTGTTGACACAAATACCACGTACGAGATACGGTTATGGGCGTAGGACAAACCGAAAATGACCACGTATTACATACGGGGTGGGCAGTGAAGGGGTTAAGGCAGGTGCCATCTCTTATTCTTTTTTCCTTTTCATTTGATTTTTGTTTCTAAACAAAAAGTCTGCATGTGTTGTGATGTTTTTTAAAGCAAAAAACCCACCATGGTGCTTGTGACCTTAACAAATTAACATAATTTCAATTTGCATACCTGCTAATTGATACCGGCACGGTTGGCCTAGTGGTAAGGCGTCCGCCCTGTGATCGGGAGGTCGTGGGTTCGAACCCCGGCCGGGTCATACCTAAGACTTTAAAATTGGCAATCTAGTGGCTGCTCCGCCTGGCGTCTGGCATTATGGGGTTAGTGCTAGGACTGGTTGGTCCGGTGTCAGAATAATGTGACTGGGTGAGACATGCAGCCTGTGCTGCGACTTCTGTCTTGTGTGTGGCGCACGTTATATGTCAAAGCAGCACCGCCCTGATATGGCCCTTCGTGGTCGGCTGGGCGTTAAGCAAACAAACAAACAAACCTGCTAATTGATCAACAGAAATGGAACGTTGCTGTCCTGCGTTACTTCAACCCAGTGGGGGCACACAAGTCCGGCACGATCGGTGAAGATCCGTCAGGCGTCCCCAACAACTTGATGCCGTTCATGGGACAGGTGGCAGTTGGGAGAAGAGCATCTCTTACAGTGTACGGAAGCGATTATGATACACCGGATGGCACAGGTGATCAATAAATAATAATTAAATAAAAGAAGTGATAGTGATAATTAGGAAGATAACTATGATAATAATATAAGGGTGAATGTGCCAATGCTGGAGACAATAAGGGCTGGGTACCAGCCACCACAATGGATAGTATATTTGATCCTCCGTTCAGCCTGATCACTGCATATCTCTCTCTCTCTCTCTCTCTCTCTCTCTCTCTCTCTCTCTCTCTCTCTCTCTCTCTCTCTCTCTCTCTCTCTCTCTCTCTCTCTCTCTCTCCCCCGGATACAGAGCTAGTACAGAGATATGTACAGACAGACAGAAAGGCAGGCACACACACAGGCCCACACACAAACACACACACACACACACAGGCACACAGACAAGGACACGCACAAGCACGCACACACACACACACATTTGTAAAGAAAGACACATGGGTATTGAAAACAACTTTAAAAATAATGTGTTTTATGCCATATTGCACTATTATGACAATTGTACATCAGGGTTATAAATATACTGTGTCTCAGACATTTGTCAAGTTCATGGTGTACCCAACTTTAGCAACTTCATATTTTTTCAACAGGTGTTCGCGACTACATTCATGTGGTAGATTTAGCCCTGGGGCATGTGGCAGCTGTGCATAAACTGAACGAACAGTGTGGATTGAAGGTATGTGCCTATTTGCGTGTGTGTGTGTTTGGAGCTGGGGAAGTTGGTTGGGGAAGGGGGGCGGGGATGCGGAAGGGGGCTGTGGTGGGAAAGGGAGGAGAGAGTGGTTCGTCTGTGCATTCCCTATCTGTGCATCTGGAGCTCTTATGGTACATAATTGTGCAGTTCTGAGTAGGTTGTGTAAGAGAGAGAAAGAGAGAGAACTCAGAACTCAGAAAATTTATTGTTTAGACCATCTGACCCTCTCTCTCTCTCTCTCTCTCTCTCTCTCTCTCTCTCTCTCTCTCTCTCTCTCTCTCTCTCTCTCTCTCTCTCTCTCTCTCTCTCTCTCTCTCTCTCTCTCTCTCTGACTCTCACTCTTGACTCTCACTCTGACTCTCACTCCTTCTCTCTCACACACACACACACACACACACACACACACACACACACACACACACACACACACACACACACTCACACGCACACATACACACATTCATTCACACACACAATACATCCATGTATGGGTATGTACAGGGGATGGCTGGTGCCACATCAAATACATCCTCAATTACAAAATACATCAAACAACATAATTGAAAAAAACCCAGCAGCTACACAATGCACACAACAACAACAAACAAGTCGCGTAAGGCGAAATTTCAACATTTAGTCAAGCTGTCGAACTAACAGAATGAAACTGAACTCACTGCATTTTTACAGCAAGAGCGTATACTCGTAGCATCGTCAGTCCACCGCTCGATGCAAAAGCAGTAAAATTGACAAGAAGAGCGGGGTAGTAGTTGCGCTGAGAAGGATAGCACGCTTTTCTTTATCTCTATTCTTTTTAACTTTTTGAGCGTGTTTTTAATCCAAACATATCACATCTATATGTTTTTGGAATCAGGAACCCACAAGGAATAAGATGAAATTGTTTTTAAATCGATTTCGGAAATTTTATTTTAATAATATTTTTTATATTTTTAATTTTCAGAGCTTGTTTTTAATCCAAATATAACATATTTATATGTTTTTGGAATCAGGAAATGATGTAGAATAAGATGAACGTAAATTTGGATCATTTTATATAAAAATAATTATTACAATTTTCAGATTTTTAATGACCAAAGTCATTAATTATTTTTAAGCCACCAAGCTGAAATGCAATACCGAAGTCCGGCCTTCGTCGAAGATTGCTTGGCCAAAATTTCAATCAATTTGATTGAAAAATGAGGGTGTGACAGTGCCGCCTCAACTTTTACAAAAAGCCGGATATGACATCATCAAAGGTATTTATCGAAAAAAAGAAAAAAACTTCCGGGGATATCATTCCCAGGAACTCTCATGTCAAATTTCATAAAGATCGGTCCAGTAGTTTGGTCTGAATCGCTCTACACACACACACACGCACAGACAGACAGACAGACAGACACACACACACACACACACATACACCACGACCCTCGTCTCGATTCCCCCTCTATGTTAAAACATTTAGTCAAAACTTGACTAAATGTAAAAACGAGAAAAAAACCCAGACATGAAGCAAAATCAATCGTTCTGTTACACCTTAGGAAGTAAATCACGGCGTTTGTTAACATAATAAATAAATCTGCCTAAATCATGGAGACCCTTCTTATTTTGCATTATCATCTGGAAGGAAAGCAAACAAGGATATGATGTGTATTTAAAGGGTAAGTATTGACAGCGAAGATCGTCCACTGGCATTGCATCACAGTGAAAAAATATGTGCATTTCATCCTCAGGTGCTTTTTTTGCAGAATGGGCAAAACAAGTCCCCTACGGTATGTGGGAAGTATCTCAATTTATGTGTGCGTAATTCAGACATGCCAGCTCTGAATCTAATGCGCACATCTCTAATATGCTTATTATTAACAAAAGTAAAATACGGTTCCATGCAAACAGATGACTTAGATACTCTGTAAACCTCAAACCTTGCGCTGGTATTAATGCGTTCTAACCAATTTTGATTATTACAATCAATTAACCTCTGTCACAAGTAGATGAAATACTACAAGTAGATAACATTGTTCATTGGCTCTAACAGCGCCCAATTTTAACCACTTGCTTCCCTTTATATGATAAACCGTCCATAGATCATCGTTCTCCCGAACTAACTCCTTAGTATGTCATCGAGAATAGAGGATTTTGGGATATCGTTTCATGCGCCTTTTGCGATTGGTCAATGCATTTCGTATCAATAATGTCGGTCTTGCTTGAAATTATCGCTACTTGATATTGCTTTCCAAACTTATACGAATAGACCGGGAGCATAGGGTCAGTAACTGAACTAGCCCTGAACAGTGGCTTTATTCTGACTGCTGTGTATATATATGCAAGAAGGAGGGAGCCTCACAGTGTGTGTATGTGTGTGGGTGGGTATGCATGCGTGTGTGTGTGTGTGTGTGTGTGTGTGTGTGTGTGTGTGTGTGTGTGTGTGTGTGTGTGTGTGGGTGAGGCCTGTTTAAAAAGTTTCTCTTTTCTGTCTTAACTTTTTCTATCTTCTTCTTCTTCTTCTTCTTCGTTCATGGGCTTAGACTCCCACGTTCACTCATGTTTTTAGCACGACTGGAATTTTACGTGTATGACCGTCTTTACCCCGGCATTCAGGCAGCCATACGCCGATTTCGGAGGAGGCATGCTGGGTACTTTCGTGTTTCTATAACCCACCGAACTCTGACATGGATTTCAGGATCTTTTTCGTGCGTACTTGGTCTTGTGCTTGCGTGTACACACGAAGGGGGTTAAGTCATTAGCAGGTCAGCACATAAGTTGACCTGGGAGATCGGAAAAATCTCCACTCTTAACCCACCAGGCGGCAGCGACCGGGATTCGAACTCACGACCTCCGGATTAGGAGGCCGACGTCTTACCACCACGCCACTGCGCCCGTCACTTTTTCTATCAACATATCTGTATCGCTCTCACTGTTGGCTTGCATGCTGTAAATATTTAAGACGATTGTATATTTGTTAAAGAACTTTGAACTACATGCATGTATGTGTGTATGTTGCAGGTGTACAATCTAGGCACTGGCCAGGGAGTCTCTGTGCTTGACATGGTCAAGGCTTTTGAAAAAGCATCAGGAAAGAAGGTAAGATTTTGTCTGCATTACATCGTCGCTGATCCTGCTAATTACTCCCTCTGACAGCAGGAGAATATCTAGGGAACTGATTAATGAACATTTGGAGAAGAAATACAACAACAAGCAGACACTGTCTGGTTCAGATCCACCGTTGAGCATTCTGTGTGCATGTGTCCAGAGTTTTTGACCAAAGCCTTCCACTTGCAGTGACTATAAAAGGCCCGATCTGTTAAGCAAGTCCTTGGCAGTGGCCTTAGCTAGATAGGGCTCTTTTGTTAGCTCAGGCTTTTTACTGCGGTGCTGGAACAAAGATTTCCATGGGACACGCACATGCACGCTAGCACACTGGCACTCACACACACGGTAGCAGGCTAATTGCCCCCCGGACAATTGCCCCCCGACAACTGCTCCCCGGACAATTGCCCCCCAGACAACTGCCCCCCGCCATGGGAGGACAACTGCCCTCCAATGCATTTTGTTAACAAAAAAGTTTTTCTCCACCTATTGAATTTTTAAATCATAACATTTACTCAAATGAGTGTGTATGACTATGTGCGTGCGTAGGTGTGTGCATTCGTTTGTGCGTGAATGTTAATGCGGACATGCATGTGTACGTGCGTTAGTATGTGCGTGTTGTAGGTACACGTACTTCTTTGGTTTAATCACAATTTAAGATCATAATCCTGAATTTTCTGACTGAATACCTTATTTGTGTGCATGCGAACGTGCGTGCATTCCTATGTGTGTGTGTGTGTTTGTGAAAAACCAGGGAGCATCTTACAGATAAACTGATATCAAAATACTTAATTTACCTCCGAATGCCGCAAAACAACAAGAAGAACAACAAAAACAATTATTTTAAATCTCCCCAAAATCCCAAAGAAAACCTTTGCTAACTAAAATTTTTTTATTTTTTATATAATAGAGGGCAATTGTCCTAGGGGGTAATTGTCCCGGGGGGGGCAATTGTCCTAGGGGGGACAGTTGTCCAGGGGGCAATTGTCCAGGGGCAATTGTCGGGGAGCAGTTGTCCGGGGGGCAATTAGCCTAGAACCATACACACACACACACACACACACACACACACACACTCACACACACACACGCACACGCATACACACACATACACCCTCATGGGCACACATGCAATGGGACACTATCCAGGCTAGTCAAAGATAAGTCTGGGTTGGATGATCTCCCTCTGTTTTCAAAAGATAATGCATTTAACTACTTTCAATAAAATTCTTCAGTTTTAATCTTGATCAGCTGCTTTACCTTTGTTAATAGATGTATTTTGCAACTCGTCTAAACTAACATTGTAGGCCTTTTGTTTTCTCTGCTTTTCTTTTTAATTGTGGTTTTTATCCCCGAGTACGCTAGTACTTGGGCTCAACAGACTTTAATCGTGTGTCTGTGTGTGTGCATGTGTGTGTGTGTGTGTGTGTGTGTCTCGACTTAACAGCTTATTGCTGGGAAACTACTGGGCGCAGTTCGTTCAAAAGTTGATACACTAACTTGATAATAGGTCCGATTGATCGTATTAAAACTTCATAATGTTACCTGGGACCTAAATGCGAAATAAACCACAAAAACGACTTGGCGGTGGGACGAATTCAGACGGAGCAACAGCCAGCCATTGAGCTGATAGAACAGCCGAACGCGTCACACAGTGACAAGAAATATAGCGTCGTAAAAAGCATGCGTATCGCATGCGAGACGATTTGCCAGGCTTTGCGCGTTGTGTGTTTGAATAATTTGATTTTTTGTGTACCCCATTTTCTACCAAGCGTTGGTTGCTCGGTCGCGACTGCGGTGGTTTAGAGGTCGCGATTTTGTGTTTTGATTCTTTTCATATTAATTTGTATTTTTTCTTATGGTTTCCTTTGTTTACATATGTTTCAGTCTTTTACCTTCACTTTACATTAAAGAATTTGGTAAAACTACCTGGGGCGTGATAAATGCAAGAATCCGCGAGCCAGGACAGTAAAAGAACTTCGTGGGCCACCAGTTCACCAGTTATGAAGAGGGTCGGCAGTATATTTTTCACTGTGATCAAATAAAAGAGAAAGGCCAGTCACCACGCACATCCTCGGCTCTCATGCAATGTAGTTATATAGCAAAGGGAATAACTGTAATTCACACAGAGCAATCACTTGGTCTTAAACGTGCACAAGACAAAAACTTTCATACTGGGGGAGCGAGCCAGTCTGAAGTGAGACACATAAAGTGTAGATGTTTCCAAACCAAGTAAAATGCACCAATGATAAGTTTGTTCCGTGATAGAGCTTACATCATAGAGAATCTAAATGGTTTAAGCAAGGAGAGCACAGCATAGAATTTTACCCGTTCTATTGACCTTGACTTCCCTGTGCAGATTCCCTATGAGCTGGCGGAGCGTCGTCTTGGAGACATTGCTTCTTGCTATGGTGACCCCTCACTGGCCGCCAAGGAACTGAACTGGACCGCCACGAGAGGGCTGGACGAGATGTGTAAGTGTGTGTGCTTCCCTCCACAAACAAACCCTCACCCGTAGGAATGTGTGTTAAATGTATGTAAATATGTATGTTTGTATGTGTGTATGTATCAATGTATATTTGTAAACATGTGTATAAAAAAAAAAAAATCGCAGCATATAAAAAAGAAAAAAAAAAGTGTGTGTGTGTGTGCCCATGCCCCTAACAGCACACACATGTTTACAAATCTCTCATGTTTGTGTGCCCATGCCCATGCCCCTAACAGCACACACCTGTTTACAAATCTCTCATGTTTGTGTGCCCTGCATGCCCATGCCCCTAACAGCACACACATGTTTACAAATCTCTCATGTTTGTGTACCCATGCCCCTAACAGCACACACATGTTTACAAATCTCTCATGTTTGTGTGCCCATGCCCATGCCCCTAATGGCTTTGCCGTGAGGGCGTAAAACTGACATTTTCTGTGTGTGTGCTTTGCAGGGATGTCGTTTGGCGTCTGCATTGGGCAGAATGCTAGAACCTCTTTCAAATTGCCTAAAACTTTGACATCATTTTGCCAGAGCTGTAGAACTTTTTCAGGATGGTAGAAATTAGGTGACGCCAAGAACTGCCTTAAACTTAAGACAAGTCGCGTAAGGCGAAAATACAACATTTAGTCAAGTAGCTGTCGAACTCACAGAATGAAACTGAACGCAATGCCATTTTTCAGCAAGACCGTATACTCGTAGCATCGTCAGTCGACCGCTCATGGCAAAGGCAGTGAAATTGACAAGAAGAGCGGGGTAGTAGTTGCGCTAAGAAGGATAGCACGCTTTTATGTACCTCTCTTTGTTTTAACTTTCTGAGCGTGTTTTTAATCCAAACATATGATATCTATATGTTTTTGGAATCAGGAACCGACAAGGAATAAGATGAAAGTGTTTTTAAATTGATTTCGACAATTTAATTTTGATAATAATTTTTATATATTTAATTTTCAGAGCTTGTTTTTAATCCAAATATAACATATTTATATGTTTTTGGAATCAGAAAATGATGGAGAATAAGATGAACGTAAATTTGGATCGTTTTATAAAATTGTTTTTTTTTTTACAATTTTCCGATTTTTAATGACCAAAGTCATTAATTAATTTTTAAGCCACCAAGCTGAAATGCAATACCGAAGTCCGGGCTTCGTCGAAGATTACTTGACCAAAATTTCAACCAATTTGGTTGAAAAATGAGGGCGTGACAGTGCCGCCTCAACTTTCACGAAAAGCCGGATATGACGTCATCAAAGATATTTATCAAAAAAATGAAAAAAACGTTCGGGGATATCAATCCCAGGAACTCTCATGTAAAATATCATAAAGATCGGTCCAGTAGTTTGGTCTGAATCGCTCTACACACACACACAGACAGACAGACAGACAGACAGACACACACACATACACCACGACCCTCGTCTCAATTCCCCCCTCTACGTTAAAATATTTAGTCAAAACTTGACTAAATATAAAAATTGCCCAAACTTTTATGGCCATTTCGGCAAACTTGTCAACGAAAATAAATCCTAGCAACACAAAGGAATAGATAGGCTCCCCTTTCTTCATGAAATCTCTCATGTTTGGTCTGGTAGTGGATTTTTGCATGGAAATTCCTCAATTTCAAATGTCAGTTTGGAAGTTGGTTTGTCTTTGTTGTTCTTAATTAAAACTTGTAACTGAGAAAAACTTACACCTTGTAGAGTTTTTGTTCTAACTGAGATTTAAAGTCGAGGTTGCGAAAAATTACAAAAAAATACTTCAAATAGGGAAACAAGTGATCAGTGTAGGAGAAAAGAGACACACGCTAGTCACAGTTGGTTTGATTTTTTTGTGCTGGAAACTTTGCCTTCATTTCGGCAAAGCTCCCAAACATTTTTAATAGATAGAAAAGTGAAGCCAAGGACTGCCTTAAACTTTCTAAAATTGGTAAAACTCTTATTGCCGTTTCTGCAAATGTGACAATGAGACTAGATCCAAGAAAAATCCTTGCAGTGGGTGAAAAAGATGCATTGACCAATTGTGTGATTTGAGGTTAGGACTGATGCATTATGTGAATTCAGGTGAAGATTTATTGACTGTGTGATTTCAGGTGAGGATTTATGGAGGTGGCAATCCCAAAACCCCCAGGGCTACAAGGGTGCAGAAGGCAGCAGTCAGTAATGGGAGATCACTGTCACGTTCACCTCATCTGTTACCTCCCTTCCTCCCATACCATTCGTTATCTCCCTTCTCCCCTTTCCCACCTGTTCTATCTTATAGCATATCAAGATGGACCAGCTAGGCTATTATACAGCTGTTATCAGGAATATGGCTAGCTTAAAAATGTGTGTAGTTGTGTGTGAGTATTTGTAGCTGCAGGCTGCGTGATTTTCATGTGTGCTGACTTTATAAATTATATATTGACAGGTGCATGGTACCTGTTGATTGATTGGGTGAATCCTGTTATGATAAAGGATTTTTAACATTTGCTGATATATTTGTGTTAACCTACCCAGCTTTAGCAGCTTTTGCAGACATAATTCATCAGTACAAAAAAAAAGTGTTGTTGATTTATCAGTAATGAATCCTCAGTGTTTAGAACTTCAGTTTTTAAAGGCCCTTTTTGTCAGCGTAAAATGCCCCATGACTGTAGCTGTCCTTTAAAGGTAGGGAGAATGTGTTAACATAAAGAAACCTCTGTTAGGAGGTGACCTTTTATCAGAGGGACCTCACATGGCTGACACAGCTAAACAGGGATTGCTGGTACATGCTGGTATTTTAAACATGTGAAGAAGAAAACATGGACATGAAGTTGGCCTTATATATATATACTAGATGATTACCCGCTTCGCCGGGTACCGGCTTCGCCGGGAAGAAGTAGAGCCGAATACCAGGCTGCGCCTGGGACCCCGGCTTTGCCGGCGCACGAAGGAAAGGAGATAAACGCGCAAAACACTGGAGACCTTCTGAAAAAAGTAACGTGCAGTGACCTTCTAAAAATAGTAACGTAGTAACGGGAATATGGATTGACGCCACACGGAGGAAGGGAGATAATCACGGCTGAAAACACTGGAGAAGATAAGGAAGAGTTACTGGTAGTGGATCCAGACCAAACAAAACCAAAATCGGTTCAGCGCGCAAAGCGCTGCGTGCTGAGAGCACGTGTTGAAATATCTCATCGATGAGGTTGTGTCCGGGGTGTAGCTGAATACGGTGTCCAAATTTGAAAAAGATCCACTGAGAACTTTGGCCGTGCATCGCGAAGAGACAGACAGACAGACAGACACTAGTCGTATATATATATAGATATCAAATATTTTTTTCACTTGACGGATTCTTTCTGACAAACAGTTAATGGAATCTCTGCAGTAAGATTGGTCAGTGTTACAGAGTGAGCTGTTTTCTAAGTGCCAGGATTCTTACTTGTAAGGAAATGATGGTATAGAAAATGGCTAATGCAGTCATGCACTGCCCATACATTATAGCTTGAATATTGAGGTTTCTTTATAACACCATAACGTCAGATCTCAATAACTAATCACAGCCATTCTGGTCAAGTCATAATCAGGCGTAGTGATGTAATGCTTTAGCTGATAATCAGCTTGATTTTGAATAACCATGAGTGCAACCCGCTTATGAAGTATTCACATAACGCTTGCAAGAGTTTGGGAGTCAGGTTGGCGCTTTAAGTCATTTGACATGGGCACCATATTTAAACTGGAATTGTGGAAGACAAAACAAATCGTGAAACCTTGGGGATTTATATTGTTCTAATGTATGTTTTGGAAGAGATAAAAATGTATTTGGTCTTTGTACATGATTGTGAATTTTTTTGTTTGTTTGTTCGTTCATGGGCTGAAACTCCCACGGCTTTACGTGTATGACCGTTTTTACCCCGCCATTTGGCAGCCATACGCCGCTTTCGGAGGAAGCATGCTGGGTATTTTCGTGTTTCTATAACCCACCGAACTCTGACATGGATTACAGGATCTTTTTCGTGCGCACTTGGTCTTGTGCTTGCGTGTACACACGGGGGTGTTCGGACACCAAGGAGAGTCTGCACACAAAGTTGACTCTGAGAAATAAATCTCTCGCCGAACGTGGGGACGAACTCACGCTGGTAGCGTGCAACTGGATACAAATCCAGCGCGCTACCGACTGAGCTACATCCCCGCCCCCATGTTTGTGAATAACACCAGCTGCCGCTGTCAGCTCAATTCATCGAATATTGTGTTAGATTCTTGCTGTGAACTCTTGCTGAGTCAGATATATATTTCTGAGCAGTGTTTGTTGTGTCACACTGTGGGAGCTTGCAATTTGGCAGTTTATTACACACTAACAAATTATTATAAAAATACCCCCCGCGGGTTAGGGGGAAGAATTTACCCGATGCTCCCCAGCATGTCGTAAGAGGCGACTAACGGATTCTGTTTCTCCTTTTACCCTTGTTAAGTGTTTCTTGTATAGAATATAGTCAATTTTTGTAAAGATTTTAGTCAAGCAGTATGTAAGAAATGTTAAGTCCTTTGTACTGGAAACTTGCATTCTCCCAGTAAGGTAATATATTGTACTACGTTGCAAGCCCCTGGAGCAAATTTTTGATTAGTGCTTTTGTGAACAAGATACAATTGACAAGTGGCTCTATCCCATCTCCCCCCTTTCCCCGTCGCGATATAACCTTCGTGGTTGAAAACGACGTTAAACACCAAATAAAGAAAGAAATTATAAACATTGAACATTTGTCAAAATCGTGGTCAAAGTGCCTGATTTACCCTACGTACTTACTTCACCTGTGGGTTTTTTGTTTTGTTTTTTGTAATGCCTGAACTTGTAAATGGAAAATCAAATTTTGTGGTAAAACAAGATATATTTATCAAGCTTGGTTTTATATGATACAGGGTTGCACTTTTTATTGAAGGTTCAAAATGTGCTTAATGAGTGGTTTGGTGAATGTGTCGATCCATTATTGGGTGTGTAACACAGCTGATAGAATGATCAGTTGTATACAATGCAGACCGATTGATTAATTAAATAGATAGAAGGACTATTTGTAGACCCATTGACTAATTGAAAGTGTATTGGATTACTTTGGCATCTTGCACATAACTTCAGCATCTGTCAGCTTCAGTGGAAAGTTGAGTGATTGATTGAAATGGAGAGTTTTTGTTTAACAATAACACATAGGTTGATTGAATGAAAGAATGATGAATTGATTGATTGATTTTATTGGATGGTTGATTGATTGATTGATTGAAGTGGGTGATTGATTGGTTGCTTGTTTAATGATGATTGAATAACATTGTTTTATGAGAACACCAAAAGTATTGACTTCGTATGTATGTTTATAAACCTGCTTGTTTTGTTACCTTGCTCTCACATGCTTTAATAATGTATTCAAATTAATGAGTCTTTTCTCTTTTAGCATAATGATGTTAATACTACAACAGCTCAATACAATTTAGTAACAGCTCAATGACAGGAAAGATAGGAAAGCATATATATACTAGTCTTCTGTCTTTTAAAAAAATTCTACATGTATTGCTTTATTGCTTTATTGTTTAAAATTCTGCAAAGTATTGTTAATCTACAATAATGATCATAATACAATTCTTGACTGGAGCGATAATAAGAATCAATGCTGAGAATGACAACCATGTTTTTATGGTTTTCTTTTGAGGGCACAACCACTTAGACTATTGTGCAATTGCATATATTTCATATGTTAGATTTGACTGTGCTTCCACACTTCATCTTTGGCAAAACCGGAAATATATAAATGCAAGGGTTTAAAGTGTGTGTGTGTGTGTGTGGGTGGGGGTTGGCGAGCGCATTGATGGGGGTTACCACTGTAATTTGTTATTTATCAAGACATACAATGTCGTGTTATCACAACTTAAATTTCCTGCTTGGTTTGCAGGTTCGACACAAATTACATTTGCTGCATAATATGAAGAAGCAGACAGAAATTTGTACTGCATGCACGCACAGCTGTGCTGCAGTCTTCATTGCGTATATATTAAGAACAGGCTTGAGGGTTCAACTTATTTTGAGATGAAAGGAAAATAAGTGAAACAAAATTGCGCATTGTTTTGTAAGCATTCAATTTGCATTCTTCAGTGGTCGTTTAATTTCATTCTGAAAATGTGCATATTAAAAAGGGTTTTGACCCACCTACTACACAGTATCAAAGTGTGCGTTAGCTGATGAATAATACTTTGTTTATGCATAATTGTGCTTTTTTTAATATATATTTTCTGTCGCAGCAGTAGGGGCAAAATGCCTGCAGCAGCTGTGGTACACAGAACTAATATAAAGCAAACAGCGTTTTTTAATTGCTGTTATTTTCTTTCATGCAATTTGTAATTTGAAGTTTTTATTGGGATGGATTTTTTGGGTAAAATTGTGTGATTTTTAGCTAATTTAAATTGCCAGAAGTATTTTACAAGGTGCAGCCAGATCTAGGCTGAACTGTTGAAAACTAAATCTTGCCTCGTGGAAATAATAAATTCCAGATTGCAGCATACATATATATATCTGTTAGCAATGTAGTGTACTTGCTTCTTAGTCCCATTTTGTGTATAACTTATGTTAATTGTAATGAAACTTATTTAGTTTACTGCCCTTATATACTATGTCATTTTATTTTAATTCAATATGATGTGTGAACAGTTGCATGTCTAATAAAAGTGATAGTGTGATGTACCTTGCATTTATGGTCTGCAAATAAGTAAGTGTGATTTGTTAATCACGTACTGTGCACCACTGAGAATTCCTGTGTAAATTAGTTATTTATTTCAAAACTACAAGAGCAAGAGCAGTATGATCATCAAAGCAATTTGACAAATTTTGTCGTATGCAAAATTCACTTTAATTAACAGGGTTAGTCTTAATTACTGAAAGCGGTTGAACTGTTTTGTAATGATTATACATCTTTTATGAATTAAAGTTCAGCTGATTCTCCTTCCTCTTCTAAATTTTTTTAATTAAGATATCCACATATTAAAAAAACATTATCAATGGTAACCCCTTTTAAGACCCCCAAAACATTATACATGTTATACATGTAAAACAGTATAATAAAAGCCCTGTTTTAAGTCTTTCTCGCTTCTAAGACATTGATTGTTTTGTTTCTTCCAATAACATCAGTAAAGTTACTCCTATTTGAAGACTTTCGTTTTAGTGTAGGGTACATGTACCTTGGTCATATGAAATGTTATGGTGCAGTGTGATATATAAGGTGTCTTATTGTTGATTGCTTGTGTGTAAAATATGGTTGAAAATGTATGGCAACAATTGTGGATCATAATAAAAAGGTTACACAGGGTGACAAAAGGATATATACATGTATCCGATTTTGCTTGTTTTTCTTATGTTGCACAGTGTTATATGGAATGAGGATTGACAAGTTTATACATGACTATCCCCCATAGTTAATAGCTTGTGGAAGAAGGCTGAATTAAGTGGCCTTAATGGGGCTTCATTTCTCAAACTGAACTGGTGTAATTGATAAGATGGCTTGTAAAAAATCATGTTTCACAACTTTGAAAACTTAAGATTCCTAACTGCATAAAAGGAACAGAAACCAAGCAGTGCTGGTAATCCCAAGTGGATCAATCTGGATCAAGTGCTAAAACTAAAATTGTTATTAAAAAAAGTCAGTGCCTTAAAACACAAGAAGCAAGAATCATGAAACTTTGACAAATATGAAAATAATAATATTATGATGCCCTTTAAATGATTTGTGGTCGTCCTTTTTTGGGACTTCCAGTTTCTGTGATAAATTTAAAAGCTAAAACATTTGTTTTCATATCACTGATTTAATCTTTCCCCATTTTTTTGAGGATGTCTGGTTGTCCAGTAGTTCCAAAGAAAAAAAGTGCTAGGGAAATTGAAGGTCTGATTTGAACATACACTCTTCAAAAAAAGTTAAGGATCACTTTTTTACAAGCACGCCACACAAAACAGACAAGACCGAATTCTTTCATTTTTTTAAAATTATATAATTGAACAACCAAGGAGTAATGACAAACAAAGCAAAGATCGAACGCGGCAGCGACAATTTAGCTAGAGTGTGTCAAACGTCACAACCCTCGAAAATGGAATTCACAACAATGTGAATCAGTGTCAATAACGCGTGTGCCCTCCGTTGTGTGCCAGGCATTCAACACATCGTTGGCGCATGGAGTGGATCAGGTTGCATATGAATGCTCTGGGAACTCCATTCCACTCCTGCTGGAGCCATTGCAGCAGTTGACCCAGATTGGCAGGAGGAGGGAGATGTTGCTGTACCCGACGACAAAGCTCGTCCCACATGTGCTCTATGGGGTTCAGGTCCGGGCTGTTGGCTGGTCACAGCATCCTGTTGACCCTGGCCTGCTGGATGAAGGTGTTTACAGCTGCAGAGCGATAGGGAGGTGCGTTGTCATCCTGAAGAATCGCACGAGCGCCGATCGCTTGGAGGGCTGGAACGACCATGGGTTGCAGGGTCTCATTCTGGTAGCGGACTCCGGTCAAGTTGCCCACTACATGGTACAGAGGTGTCCTTAGACGTGTGCTGATCCCTCCCCAGACCATCACAGAGCCTCCGCCAAAACGCTGTCGTTCCGAAACAGCGCCTTCTGCGAAGCGCTCTCCGTGACGCCTCCACACTCGGATGCGACCATCAGCAGGTTCCAAGCAAAAGCGGGACTCATCTGTAAACAACACCTGAGCCCACTGCTGACGTTGCCACCTCATATGTTGAGTGCACCAGGCTCGGCGAGCTGCTCGGTGATTAGCAGTCAGGTTTGTTCCTCGGACTGGACGCCTTGCACGCAAGCCAAAGTTGTGTAAGCGGTTTCGGATCGTCTGACCACTAACAACAGTGTTGGTGGTAGCTTGTAGGCGTTGTCTAATGTTGTTTGCCGTAGCCATTCTTTGTTTCATGGCCTGCCTCTGAATGAAGCGATCCTCTCTTTGTGTGGTGACTCTGGGCCGACCAGAACGTTGTCGCTCCTGCACTCTTCCAGTTGCGTGGAATCTCTGTTTTAGTCTGATGATGACAGAGGGAGCCACTGCAAGCCTCTGGGCCACTTGCCTGGCAGCAACACCGTCTTGTAGCCATCCTATTGCCCTTCTTCTATCCAAATTGCTCAGTTTTATTCGTGGGGGAATGTTGCTACTGTGTATAATTGTGTCAGTGTGTCAACCTTTAAACACAAGCTGGTGAGCGATTTTCATAGACCCCCCGCGGGTTAGGGGGAGTCCCATATTGGTTGGGACGAGAAAGAATTTACCCGATGCTCCCCAGCATGTTGTAAGAGGCGACTAACGGATTCTGTTTCTCCTTTTACCCTTGTTAAGTGTTTCTTGTATAGAATATAGTCAATGTTTGTACAGATTTTAGTCAAGCAGTATGTAAGAAATGTTAAGTCCTTTGTACTGGAAACTTGCATTCTCCCAGTAAGGTAATATATTGTACTACGTTGCAAGCCCCTGAAGCAAATTTTTGATTAGTGCTTTTGTGAACAAGAAACAATTGACAAGTGGCTCTATCCCATCTTCCCCTTTCCCCTGTCGCGATATAACCTTCATGGTTGAAAACGACGTTAAACACCAAATAAAGAAAGAAAAGATTTTCATAGCCAGGACCCTGTTGTAGCACGTGCATCACAACCTTTTGCCCTGGCATGCGTTCCGCAAATTTCATGGGGCTATAAAAAAAAACCACCCTTTTTCTTCCAAAATGCAGAAGCTTTTGAGAAGTCCCACAAAGGGAAATAACTCTGCCTGCCAAACAAAATTCTAGGTCAAGACTCATTGTTCATTTGTTAATTCAAACACATTAATCTTTTAATTATTATGTCGATGTTTAATTTTTTGGCAATTTTTTTTATGATTAGATCCGGTTTTTTTCAACCGTTCCTTAACTTTTTTTGAAGAGTGTATTGCTAAAAACATTTTATGTGCACACTTCGTCTGATCATTGATGTAATTGTTAGGAAAGTAATTAAAAGTTTCATATAAAATCAAAACGTCTGTCGATTCTTTTTTACCAGTCGTCAAGGAAAGGAATACGGTCTTGAAACGACGAGCGTTTTGATGAGAACTTTTTTGTGTGTTGCAGTCGTTATTTTCAGTGTGTATTTCGGTACGTCGAAACCATCCATTTAAGACTGCCAAAAATCTGAGAGAGAACAAGAGGTATTGAAAGAGAGGAAGCAAGCAAAAGGATTTTTATTTTATTTTATTTTTTATTTTATTTTATAGTTTAGAGACGTTATGGAAAGAAAATCTGACAAAGCAAGATCTTAAAAAGGGTGGACGTCTTAAGTTGAGGGGTCTTAAATGGGGGTTCCACTGTAGTGACGACTGATTGTCCCTTCAATTCTTGCCGCTGGACACTGGGTGATTGACTGCATGGGTGTCCGGCGATGAGGAGGTCTGCGTCCAGTCTGTGCCTTAGGCAAACAAAGAAAAAATGCTTGATCCTGCGTTTAGCCTGATCACTGTATTTCTTTCTATCTCTCTTTCTGTCTCTGTCTGTCTGTCTGTCTGTCTGTCTGTCTGTCTGTCTCTCTCTCTCTCTCTCTCTCTCTCTCTCTCTCTCTCGCCTGATCACTGCATTTCTTTCTCTCTCTCTCTTTCTGTCTCTCTCTCTGTCTCTCTGTCTCTCTCTCTCTCTCTCTCGCCTGATCACTGCATTTCTTTCTCTCTCTCTTTCTGTCTCTGTCTCTCTCTCTCTCTCTCTCTCTCTCTCTCTCTCTCTCTCTCTCTCTCTCTCTCTCTCTGACACACACACACACACTAATCCCCTCTCTGGGCGATCGCTGGTTGAAAAAAAGCTCGTTGTATTGCTTATGCCACAACCCTCGAACAAGAAAATTTGATTTGATTTGATTTGATTTGATTTGATTTGATCTCTCTCTCTCTCTCTCTCTCTCTCTCTCTCTCTCTCTCTCTCTCTCTCTCTCTCTCTCTCTCTCTCTCTTTTGATTATTTGTGTACACAGAGAGATACACATGTGTCAGTGTCTGTCTCTTGTGTACATCACTGACGATTTTTCAGTGTTAGCTTATTTCAGTATTAATTAATTTAGTCATTCATTTGTTTATCTAAAAGTGTATGATATAGGCCTAAAACGCAGTGTGAACACTATACTATAACAACAGAGCCTTTACAGTTCTGGGAGAAACTGAAAAACCATCCAAACGGGACCGAATTCAAGGCAGATATGGCAAAAAAATGAAGACAGACGAAGTTTTGTTTTACTAACTGTTTGGGCTAAGCCCATTACTTGTACACAAAACTCTGTGTGTGTGTGTGTGTGTGTGTGTGTGTGTGTGTGTGTGTGTGTGTGTGTCAGTGTGTGTGCGTGCGTGCGTGCGTGCGTGTCACTGTGCGTGCGAGCGTGCGTGCGTGTGTGTGTGTCACTAGGGTTCGGTTTACTAGTGTGCCTTACGCCAATGGCGCATTAAATCTGAAAATGTCCCATTAGAATTCACTTCAGCTATAGCTTACGTACCACTGTGCCACCCTATGCATTTTTCACGTCGGATTACAGCGTTCGAAATGAGCAAAGGAAAGCGCGGTCTGAGCGGAGTTCGCATACCTTATGGTCTCGGTATTTCGTTGGCCTTCATATTTTCTACTTGTAAAATGACCCTCAAAGCTAACCGAGACTAGTTGAGGTTGTATCAATGCGCCTCACCAGCAGGTGGTTAATGGCTTTTTTAGCGAGTGGTTATCGACAATTAATGACCGGTAATTCAGTTTTAAGGAGTTTGGACATTCTGACCAATCACAGGATCTGTTTCATTAAAACGCCAACTTGATTGAATTACAATAATTACACATTAACATGCTTCCATTTGAAACTTCGGATTGACGCCCGACCGATTGAAGCCCGACGGACATTTAGTCAAGCTGTGGAACTCACAGAATGAAACTGAACGGCACTGCATTTTTTCACAATGACCGTAGTCCGCCGCTTGTGCAAAACTGAGGCAGTGAATGTGACGAGCCTGTTTAGCGCGGTAGCGGTTGCGCTGTGCTGCATAGCACGCTTTACTGTACCTCTCTTCGTTTTAACTTTCTGAGCGTGTTTTTAATCCAAACATATCATATCTATATGTTTTTGGAATGAGGAACCGACAAGGAATAAGATGAACCTGTTTTTAAAACGATTTCGGAAAATTAATTTTAATCATAATATTTTTTTTCAGAGCTTGTTTTTAATCCGAATATAACATATTTATATGTTTTTGGCATCAGAACATGTTGAAAAATAAAATAAAAGTAATTTTGGATCGTTTTATAAAAACATAATTTTAATTAAAATTTTCAGATTTTTAATGACCAAAGTCATTAATTAATTTTTAAGCCTCCATGCTGAAATGCAATACCGAAGTCCGGCCTTCGTCGAAGATTGCTTGACCAAAATTTCAATCACTTTGATTGAAAAATGAAGGTGTGACAGTGCCGCCTCAACTTTTACAAAAAGCCGGATATGACGTCATAAAAGACATTTATCGAAAAAATGAAAAACGTATCTGGGGATATCATACCCAGGAACTCTCATGTCAAATTTCATAAAGATCGGTCCAGTAGTTTACTCTGAATCGCTCTACACACACACACGCACAGACACACACACACACTCAGACACACACACACACACAGACACACATACACCACGACCCTCGTCTCGATTCCCCCTCTATGTTAAAGTTAGTCAAAACTAAAATAAAAGCAGCACCGTGTGATTGCGTCATCACACTGACCTCGCAATGTCTCCAAGACGTGTTCTACATTTATTTGTTTAACCTTTTTACTTGTGTGCTATGTGTGTTGAAAATGTTCATAACTGTGTACTTTTACTTATGTGTATTACTATTTGATTTGGCATTGTGTACAGAATTAGTTATCTGTGTATGTTTTTGTGAGGCGCTTATAACAATTTTACGATTTGCGCCAGTATTATCATTATCATTATCATTATTATCATTATTATCATTATTATTATTATTATTATTATTATTTAAGTTACTGAGACATCACAATGCGCTAAGAGTTTTATAGAGCATATCTCGAAAATAATGATTGAACTCAGCGCTACGCTTTGAGAAGAATCAGCCACAGGCCCTCTCTCGGGAATGTTTTTTTTTTTTTAAAGAGGCACTGAAGACTTCAAAGGAAAGCTGTTTCAACGTTATAAAGGTGGGTTTTTTTAAAAGACGATAATTGTATTCCACCAATAGTTGTGTCTTTCTGCTGTGGTTGACTTTGATCGTTATTTATGTGGTTTGAGGCAATTCTGCCTGCGTCTATGTAGAGCATGAACATGCATATTCGAAAACTGATTTTGACGCCATGCCTGATTTGAGATTCCCTTTCGCTTGGCTTCACGTTGAAGCTGTGCTCCGCTTTCTTGATACGATTATCACGGACACTTTCAAATTCTGCTTTCGAGGCCCTGCCTGATTTTGTGATTTCCTCTCGCTTGGCTTAATGTGTAGGTCGTCTGCCTACGTTTGAAGATGTTAAGGATCGAAGGTCAGAAGTATAGAGTGGCGTTGTTTTTTTTTTCTGCGTCAACGGCGGCCCAGATGTTTTCGAAATAGTTTTCCAAAGTCGACCTTCTTTCTTCCATATCATTTCAGTGTACATATGTGCCCATATTCGTCCTTCACACAGCAATCGACATGTACGAGCGAGGTTACTCGGGCAGGCAATGTGTGGACGCACACGCGACGTACGCACGCACGCACGCACGCACGCACATACACACACAAGCACACACACACGCACACACACACGCACACACACACACACACACATATACACACACACACACACACACACACACACCGTGACGGCACACACACACACACACACACACACACACACACGCACGCACAGAGATAATTAAGTCAAAAATGAAGTATACGAGTAAAAAGTGCTTGCCAAATTTGTGCTATTTGCTCTCACACGTCAACATAAACCGGCATCGAACCATGTGCGTCGTACATCGTTTGCCTACATGATTTCAGTACTCAGTGAACTTTGAGTTGAGGTGTGGTGGGTGGGGTGGAAGGATAGAGGGGTGGAAGGGGATAGGAGAAATGGGGGATTGAGGGCGATATGAAAGGGGAGGAAACACTCTTTGATGGGATGCGGTAACCAACGAGTGTTTCCCTACGGAAAGAGGGTTCACTGAAGCCGGGCCCATCCCACATTCCAGACCGCCGTCCCGCCAGCACTGACCGAGTACAACTTTTTCAATGGCACCTCTGAAGCAAGAGCTAACTAATGTGCAGCCTCTAATTGCCATAATTCTCCAAAGAAAAGGAGTCCGTTTTTACATTTAGTCAAGTGTTGACTAAATGTTTGAACGTAGAGGGGGGAATCGAGACGAGGGTCGTGGTGTATGTGTGTGTGTGTGTCTGTGTCTGTGTCTGTGTGTGTGTTATTCACCTGGCTGGCTATAGTGGGAGGGTTATTTTGGGTGGTCACATTAGATATTATGTTTTTTGGAAAGTTCGTTTTACTTGCAGCCACAGTTCGGTAAACGACAAATGGCTAAACCCAACCACCTAAGAATGAGAAGCGTTTTCGTAACATAACCCATATTCTGCAATAATGCAGCCATGACGCAGGAGGTAGGTTACAAAAAAAGTCAAGTACCGCTTGACTGCATACGGATATAAGCAAATTATACCTTAAACGAAAGCTAAAGATTGTTGCCATCAGACAGCAAGTAAAATGCCTAATTCGTATACTGCACAGTTTTATTTTTAACAACATCTGTATAACATGCGGACGACAAAACAGGAAATGCCATTTTCTCAATCGATATGTATAGGTAACCGAACGTCTGGTTAAAACCGCAATCAGAAACATCTTAAAAATTGTTCATTCTCACAGCTAGAATTATTTAACATCAACAATTGTTAATTTACCGAGGAAAACAACAGTCATATTCATTACATAATGGATGATTCTGAATCAACTCTGAAAACCGAACCGGGTCGAAGTGAAAAAGAGTTTACACATACACAGGCTTGAAAAGGGATAATTTTGTTCAATCTGTTAGATTTTTACCCATAACATTAAAGATCACCTCGTTATAAAAGGAAAATGATCATTGTAAAAGGATTTTGCTATCGCAAAATAATTCAACTTTCCGATTTTACCACATGACGTCAATAATGTTATCAAATTATTACATAGCGTGCATTTGTCAGAAATTATACTTAATGTTAGAAGCGATCTTAAAGTGAAAGTAACATTTAATAAAGGTATGCGCATATACTTATTAATTGATATATGACTGAAATAAGGGACATGTAATTTAAACGTACAAAACGACATTTTGTACACTACCTCTCTAAAAAAAACGCGACTATGACCGACCGATATGTATTTGTAAATTAGGTCATTGTTAGCGATGACAACGGGTTTTCTTTAAAAGATAACACGCAAAGTGTGAAGTTCAAGCCCATACATGATTTTAGTACGACTTCTTCAGAACATGTCTGGTTTTCACTCCACCAGTTCCAGTTTTAATCAAATATATGTATAGCTGTCATTTTTAAAAAGCCTTATCTGCAATTCACTTAACCAAATACACCATGAACCCAGAAGGTATTAGAGTGAGACATTTACAGTGAAATATGCTATTAGGATTCCCCTTATTTCAAAATATATGCATTTCAATTGGCAGACACGATTCTCGTCGTAGGTGCGTGCCCTCTAGTGAGGCAACCGTTATCATTTTTTTCCGTAAGAATTGACATTTTTAAACATAAATCATGGACAAAAAACTCATTCTGCAAAAAGTGCAGGTTTTCTTGGTATAGTCAGTTAAAGCATCTTAAAATTCAAGACATTTTGCAATTACGTGTATGTATTTGAAATGGCAGAAAATATTGAATGAAAGTGATTTTTGACTGATTGAAACCCTACCCCCACTAACAAAATGGTCCCTGAGATTAGGGGTGTTAGTTGAATATGAATGAATATTGGTTATGCTTTTCCCCTAAAGTATTCAAAACCTTGTCTTTCTTTATTTGGTGTTTAACGTCGTTTTCAACCACGAAGGTTATATCGCGACGGGGAAAGGGGGGAGATGGGATAGAGCCGCTTGTCAATTGTTTCTTGTTCACAAAAGCACTAATCAAAAATTTGCTCCAGGGGCTTGCAACGTAGTACAATATATTAACTTACTGGGAGAATGCAAGTTTCCAGTACAAAGGACTTAACATTTCTTACATACTGCTTGACTAAAATCTTTACAAAAATTGACTATATTCTATACAAGAAACACTTAACAAGGGTAAAAGGAGAAACAGAATCCGTTAGTCGCCTCTTACGACATGCTGGGGAGCATCGGGTAAATTCTTCCCCCTAACCCGCGGGGGGATTCAAACCCTAAACATATACATCGACAGGGTCTTCTACATTAACACAATTAACTTTTTAAACATATACATATGCTTAGAACACAATACTTCCGGTTTTTCTACCGGATGACTTAAACATTTAAGGGGTAAACACCTTATCGTAGAAAAAGCTTTATTTTCAAAAAGTGCAAGTAAATATTAAAATTCATGCATAATATTTACATATTGGAGTTAATTTTCCTTCGAAAGTAATTTGTTTCAAGTGGCAGAAAATATCAGTTGGAGAGTTACATGTACGTAAAGCGTATAACTGTTGTCTGTGATTAGTGCATTGTGGACACATTGGCACCTTGATCCTAAATGCTAAACGATGTCGTGATCATACGACAGTTTTTGGATAATTTACATCGCACCGATTCCTAAATTGATCAGTGGTAGCATTTCATTGATAAAATCTATTTCCGGTCGCGTCAGTGCCGTTCTCCTTTTCTTTTTGTAATAAGGTAATAACGAATGAACCACGTGTCACACTGCTATGCTAGTCTTCAAATGAAAATTCCAATTTTAGTCAGTTAAAAGGCATGTATTGCGCGTTACATACAGTTATATTATGTCTCTCCCTCTGTCTGTCTATCAGTCTGTCTGTCTGTCTCTCTCTGTGTCTCTCTCTCTGTCTCTCAGTCTCTGTCTCTGAGTCTCTGTCTCTGTCTCTGTGTCTCTGTCTCTCTTGCTCTTGCTCTCGCTCTCTCTCTCTCTCTCTCTCTCTCTCTCTCTCTCTCTCTCTCTCTCTCTCTCTCTCTCTCTCTCTCTCTCTGCGAGGTAGCTGCACTGAAAGAGAAAAGCAATACAGAAAACACGCAGTGGTACGGTGAACGTAACAAAATTAATTGCACGTACAATAGTGAACCACTGTTAATGTCTGTCTGTGTGTCTCTGTCTGTGTGTTTGTCTCTGTCTGTCTGTGTGTTCGTCTGTCTGTCTCTCCCTCTCGGTTTGTCTATCAGTCTGTCTGTCTATCTGTCTCTGTCTGTGTCTCCCTCTCTGTCTGTCAGTCTGTCTGTCTGTCTGTCTGTCTGTCTGTCTGTCTCTCTCTCTCATTCTGCGAGGTAGCTGCACTTAAAGAGCAAGCGATACAGAAAGAAATGCATTTCTCTACCAAGAACAAAGTCTTTCTGTGTGTTTGTGTGCGTGGTTGTTTGGTTGCGTAAATGTTTCTCAATAAGCATCTCTACGTCTTTGTTTGCGTGCGTAAGTGCGTGTTTCTGTGTCGGTTTGTCTCACTGTGTGTATGTCTGTCATTTTGTAGGTCTGTGTATTTATTTTTGTTACATTATTCGGGGGCGGCCCCTTGTGAAATGTAAAATTTTTATATTATTCATTTTTGTTACATTATGCGTTGTACGAGTATCAGTGCACCCTCTTTCCGTAGGGAAAAACTTTGCTGTCACTGAGGTATCTCACAGTATAACCGCGAGCGTTGCATTGACAGTGGCATTGACAAAGTGCAATTCTTCCAGGTGATGATTAACATCCGACCTCGCGCACAGCACAGGCTTATATCGCCTGAACCTATCTCAGTATCTGGTCGCCATCGGCTTTCGAAAGGGCTTGGTCAAGAGAAAAATGAGAAGGGGCGGACCGGGGAGTGGTTGATAGGTGAGGCGAGGGTGTGTGTGTGTGGGGGGGGGGGTGGTGGTGGTGGGGGGGGGGGGGTAGTGAGAGCATAGTCACACAAAGAGTATGATGAAATTCGAATTGCCTGGAGCCAGAGGGTAAGAAGTTCAGCGGCATATCAAACCGAGCGTTGACCAGAAGGGGAAAGTCTAAAAAAAAATTAAAAAAAAATTATTAAAAAGGAACAAGTCGCGTAAGGCGAAATTACAAGATTTAGTCAAGCTGTCGAACTAACAGAATGAAACTGAACTCACTGCATTTTTACAGCAAGAGCGTATACTCGTAGCATCGTCAGTCCACCGCTCGATGCACAGGCAGTGAAATTGACAAGAAGAGCGGGGTAGTAGTTGCGCTGAGAAGGATAGCACGCTTTTCTTTATGTCTATTCTTATTAACTTTCTGAGCGTGTTTTCAATCCAAACATATCACATCTATATGTTTTTGGAATCAGGAACCCACAAGGGTTAAGATGAAATTGTTTTTAAATCGATTTCGGAAATTTTATTTTAATAATAATGTTTATATTTTTAATTTTCAGAGCTTGTTTTTAATCCGAATATAACATATTTATATGTTTTTGGAATCAGAAAATGATGAAGAATAAGATGAACGTAAATTTGGATAGTTTTAAAAAACATTTTTTTTTTTTTACAATTTTCAGATTTTTAATGACCAAAGTCATTAATTAATTTTTAAGCCACCAAGCTGAAATGCAATACCGAAGTCCGGCCTTCGTCGAAGATTGCTTGGCCAAAATTTCAATCAATTTGATTGAAAAATGAGGGTGTGACAGTGCCGCCTCAACTTTTTAAAAAAAAGCCGGATATGACGTCATCAAAGGTATTGATCGAAAAAAAGAAAAAAACTTCCGGGGATATCATTCCCAGGAACTTTCATGTCAAATTTCATAAAGATCGGTCCAGTAGTTTGGTCTGAATCGCTCTACACACACACACAGACAGACAGACAGACAGACAGACGCACACACACACACACACACACACATACACCACAACCCTCGTCTCGATGTCCCCCCTCTACGTTAAAACATTTAGTCAAAACTTTACTAAATGTAAAAAGGGAAAGTCGTATTTCGTGCATTTCGTGCAAACTGACGAACTTCCCTGAACACAAACCTGAGTCGCAAGCTTTGGCTTTTGTTCGTTCCGGGTCACTGGCCACCATACTTTCATCCCTGCTTATGAGGGGGTGTTTCTGTGTATGTGGGCGTCGTTGTGTGTGTGTGTGTGTGTGTGTGTGTGTGTGTGTGTGTGTGTGTGTGTGTGTGTGTGTGTAAGTGTTTTGCATTTTGCTAAAACGCCATATGAGATTATTCTTTGTGTATTGCCTAACAATTGTTCCATTTCACAGCAGATGGGGAATCGTCTTTAAATGTTTATAACAAAATGTGACACTCAATTCCCCTGTCACCGTTGACGATTTTAAATCGACTGTTCATTAGATTTTGCAACGCCATTTGACGTTTATAGCGCCAGGCGTGACTTATTACAAGCCACAATCGAAATTTCAATTAATTTAAATGGACCTCGATCATCTCCTGCTTTCTTGCATACATGCTTTTAAATTAATTTGCCTAGTTTGTTGCAACATAAAAAATGTTTTAATTTGTTTTCACTGCGTATGTGTATCTTTGACTTATACTTTGCAAGGTCTGTTGCCTGTTAAAGAACTTGATTTTACACGGAATGTATTTCATGTACGGCAAGAAAAATAAAGTGCAAAGTGCATCGTCTGTCGACCAATCACAGAAGCAAACCTGGCCAGGTATGCGTCTACTTGATACACGTCGAAGACACCGGAAACATGCGTCTTTTTATTGCAAATAATTATGAACAGGATAATATACAGCAATTGACTTCCTGCGGATTATGGCCCGTTGATCGGAATAGGGCTGTGGAATTTATCCACTCACAACCCCCGAATTCCCCCCACGTGTCTATCAGAACAGCAATATGTAGTCATTTATTTAATCCACAAAGTTATAAAATATCTGACACAAAGCTATAAGATGAGCAATTCTTTATACTGCGCCTTTTGAAATTCATGTATGTATTGTAATTTATACAACTCCTGCAATGCAACCGAGGGGTGGATTAAATCTAGTTGATTATTTTTAGACAAGTGAGAAATTAGAACGAACTACTTTGATTACACCAAAAATCACACGTGGATTATTCGAAGTAAGAATAAAGAGGGCTAAAAAATAATCAACACTAGAATTTATTTTTTAGAACATTTGAAACCCAGACGATTGGACCCTGTTGCGGAAGAATACGTACAACGTTGACTCAAAACTGTAACAACAATGGCTGACGTGTATGAAGTACACGCATACCTCGCCAGGTTTGTTTCTGTGACTAGTCGACAGACGATGCCATTTGCTTTGTGTGTGTTTTTGTTGTTGCTTACTGTACGTGTAAAATCCAGTTCTTTAACAGGCAACAAACCTTGCAAATTTCCAGAAGCTGCAATCTGAAGCGACCTATCTCTGATTCTAGCAGACGATCTCTCCAATGTTTAACACAAAATCAGCAAACTCTCCTGTCACATAGAACGTCCATTATATAGTGCAATGTTGAAATGAAGTTACCGGTCTGAAACATTTCGTCGTTTCTTCTGAGACAATCCTTGTTCTCTTATCATCTACAGATTTACCGCAGTCTTCACCACGCGAATTCACAACAGAAGTCAGACTTTCATAACTCATAACTCATAACTCATAACATTTTATTGATCCAACAAAGGAGAATTAAATTGGTCATCAGCACATATAGGTCATTAATTAATAATTATAAAAGAATAATTATAAAAGAATAAGAGAAGAAAATTCATAAAACCCATGATAACAAAAAAAAAATCTAAAGTAATATATGTACAACTACAATACCCTTTTTACTTGCACACATGACACACCGACACACCAACACACATGCATACATACCTACATACATACCTACATACATACATACATACATACATACATACATACATACATACATACATTCCATGTTAAAGTGTAGTTAAGAACATCACAGTAAGTATATCATTGTTTGGATTAACAGATAAGTTTTTATGTAAATGATGATAACAACAATCCATAATTAACGCTATTGCACTACCAAAAGAAGAGACCAACCAAACACATAAAACCAATCCCAGTAATCATCATCAGTTATCACAGGTATCACAGTAGATTAGCCATCAGGTAGTTAGACTCAATTGGGCAAAGTATAGTGTCAACACCATCACAACAGTGCTAAAGCTCATTATCACAGCACTAGTTATGATCAAAGGTCAAACAGTCATCAAACCAAATTAAATCTATCATTAAGAGGTACATTTAAAAGGCATCACTGATAGTCTGTGGCCAGGACAATGGCTCGGTTGCTGTTAAAATATCTCACAGCTGCAGGAAGAAAAGAACGCCGAAAACGCTCCGTTCGACACCTAGGCATGAGAAACCGAGCGTTCCGTGTGATGCGGAGATCCATCAGTGCGTCGTGGAGGGGATGCCCTAGGTCGAGCAGAATAGCTCTGGACTTACTGGCAAGCCTTCTTTCAACAAGGACTTCAAGGGTGTCAAGGCTCTGGCCTACAGTAGAACTCGCTTTCTTTATCAGCCTGTTCAGCCTGCCAGTGTCCCTTGCAGTGGCATTCCCTCCCCAACACACTGATGCAAACACCATCACACTGAACCATACTCTGATAAAACATGTACAGCATCTTGTTACACACATGAAATGATCTCAGCTTGCGCAGGAAAAACAATCTTGACTGCGTCTTCTTAAAAACAGCATCAACATGATTAAACCAGCTTAGCTTGTTATCTAGAACTACACCTAAATACTTGTACTCGCTCACTATCTCAATCGCATCACCTTTGATGACTACAGGATGGACAGTGTCTTTCTTTTTGCGAAAATCAAAAATCATTTCCTTCGTCTTGCTTGCGTTTAATACTATACTGTTCAAAAAAAGAAACGCATAGTTGCTACTTGCCAAATTTGTTTTATTTTTCGAAAAAATTAACAGAAAATCCAATATTTAGATTATTTGTTTGAAATTTGGTATGGACACAGTTGAATGCACACACAGTTCATTTGCATCTTCAAATCAATCAGTCAATCAATACGATTGGGTGCCGAGGCTGTCAAATCAGTAGGGGGTGTGACTGCCTTGAGCAGCAACAACTGCCCGGCACCTTCTGGGCATGGACTGGATCAGATGCCGGATATCTTGCTGTGGGATGGTGTCCCACTCCTCCTGAAGTGCCTGCAATAGATCGCGGTGATTTGCCGGCGCTTCTTCTCGCCTGCGCACACGTCGGTCCAATTCATCCCAGAGGTGTTCTATCGGGTTCATGTCTGGCGACATGGATGGCCAGGGAAGCACCTGGACATGGTGGTCGGTGAGGAACTGGGTGGTGAGTCGTGCTGTGTGCGGGCGAGCGTTGTCCTGCTGGAATATGGCATCCTGGTCAGCCAGAAGAGGAAGGGCGTGTGGGCATTTCTGCTTGACTAAAATCTTGACAAACATTGACTATATTCTATACAAGAAACACTTAACATGGGTAAAAGGAGAAACAGAATCCGTTAGTCGCCTCTTACGACATGCTGGGAAGCATCGGGTAAATTCTTCCCCCTAACCCGCGGGGGGTTCAAAATTGTGCGTGGCATGTATCCATGAAGAGAAAGAAAAGGGTACTAAGAGGAGTGAGCCACATCTGTACGCGTTTAGAATGTCCCGATATCCTCACAAAACGCTATAATTATGTTCACAAACAGGGATTAGAATTTCGCGGAGCTGTTTGGTTAAATGATCGGGGTTGTGTTTTTTTGTTGACAGCTGAACATGCGATGTAGAAACTTGTGAGAATTAACCGTGACTAAATCTTCATCAAATGATTCTCAAATCTGAACTGTGACTCGTCTGGTACAAGATACAATGGTCCTTTAAATGAAAGTCGCTTGTACATTTCAATGCTTGGTATTCTCTCGGGTGCCAGGAGAATGGTTCCGAATAACCCTCACTTACTCTATTACACATGTCGTGTGCATTTAGAGTGCTTACTTCTCTGTGTTTATCAGAGCTCCGTTAAATGTACAGGCCTTCAGTTTAGGAACGTTGTCAGTCTACTTGTTTCCGGGTTGTTTTAGAAACCTTTGACAATCAAACTTGGCATCTAGTATTTCTCTAAAGGTGACAAAAGAGGACACCACCACCCTCTTTACAGTTTAAAATCAGATACAGCGTATATAGATGACAATCATGTGGGGATGTATTGCCCACTGCGCTCTGCTGCGAGCGTTTTGACAGGGCAACTGAATTGCGCATCCTCCCAATTTTCGATAGCACGGTCGTTAACGATTCACTGCTAAATCGCTGAAGGCATTGTAACGAGCTGACGGTGTTAAAGAGCGAAAAGGAGGCGGGGTTTAAACTGAGAGAGATAAAGTGAGAGAGAGAGTGAAAGAGAGAGAGAGAGAGAGAGAGAGAGAGAGAGAGAGAGAGAGAGAGAGAGAAAGAGAAAGAACGAGACAGAAAGAGAGACGAAGACAAGAGAGAGAGAGAGAGAGAGAGAGAGAGAGAGAGAGAGAGAGAGAATGAGAGAGAGAATGAGAGAGAAAGAGAGAGAGAGAATCTCGCAGAGAAAGGTTTTGAGAGAGACAGAGACAAAGAGAGAGCGTGTGATGAACAAATCCGACTGTCCCTTTCGTCCAATAAAAAAACCCAGATGACGCTGACTCGGCTGCTTTGAAGCGTCTTGTCGCATATAAGGTCGTCACAACATTTTCTCGGTTGACTTGTGCCAGGTGTGAGCATACTCAATGTCGGCCTTTGTAGCGCAGTCTATTCAGGTGAGTCGCTTATTTCTTTCTTTGTAAACAAATTTTGTATAGATAAAAATAACTTGAATGGAAGATTAAAATATGCTGTGGCTAAGTCTTTGTGTGTGGTTTTAGAAAGAAAGAGCGTGTTAATATTTTGTATTATTTGTTTTATCTCCCTACTTTTGTTCTCGTTTTCTTTTTTTTCTGCTTTTTTTTATAGTCTTTCTTTCTTTATTTGGTGTTTAACGTTGTTTTCAACCGTTCAAGGTTATATCGCGACGGTTTTTATAGTCGATTTTTGCTAAATGTATTTCGGCAGACTGGTAATCGAGGAAGGTAAGGGTGTGTGTGTGTGTGTGTGTGTGTGTGTGCGTGTGTGTGTGTGTGTGTGTGTGTGTGTGTGTGTGTGTGTGTGTGGAGCGATTCCAAGAAAACTACTTGGCAGATGTTTATTACACTTTACATGTGATTTTTTTTCAAGATGATAATACAATACAATACAAGCCTCAAAACCCCTCACTCTCTCTCTCTCTCTCTCAAGCTGTATGTTGCTTTTATTGATTTTGAGAAGGCGTTTGATTCAATCAACAGAGCTTTGCTCTGGCCAATTCTGTTAAAAAATGGTATAAAAGGGAAACTCTTTAGGTGTGTGAAGGGTATGTATGATAATGTAAAAATAAAAGTGAGATGTGGAGCAAACTTTACAGATTATATTAATTGTACATTTGGTGTTAAACAGGGCGATGTTTGTAGCCCAGTTTTATTTTCTCTCAGAGTTAGCACTTGAGATAATTGAGAATGGAAGACATGGTGCCACATTTACTGATGATTATTTGGAATTGTTTATTCTTTTGCTTGCTGATGACTTATTGTTGTTATCAGAGACTGTTGTGGGTCTACAGACTCAGTTAAATCATTTACGCAGGGCAGTGTCCTCTCTTCATTTAAAGGTAAACATGAGTAAAAGTAACATTATTGTGTTTAGGAAGGGTGGATATTTGAGTGCAAGGGAAAGGTGGACATATGGGGAAGATATTTTACCTGTTGTAAACGTGTATAAGTATTTAGGAATATTATTTTTAACTCGACTCAGTTTCACGGCTGCCTGTAGCGATCTCTCAAGCCGGGCCAAAAATGCTCTGATGTGTATTATACAAAGATTATCTGTGCTTAATAATAATAGTTTGAATGTTTTTTTGAAGTTGTTTGACTCCCGAGTACAACCGATAGTACAGTATGGTGCTGAGATATGGGGACTAGATAAGGCTGCTCTGCAGTGTGAAAAAGTTCATTTATTTGCATTGAAGAAGTTCTTAGGAGTCCGAATGTGAACACCTAATGACCTAGTATATGGCGAGACAAACAGATATCCAATATATTTGAATTCTATTTTAAGATGCGTAAGCTATTGGTTGAAACTGTTAAACATGGAGGCGCACCGACTTCCTCGTAAATCATATGAAATGTTGTATAAAATGGATGAGAGTGGTAAAAAGAACTGGGCCTCAAGTGTTCGTTGTAAATTGTATGAGTATGGTTTTGGTTTTGTGTGGTTGAATCAGGGCGTTGTTAATGAAAAAGATTTTGTGTGTGTATTTAGGGAAAGGTTGGTCGATTGCAGATGGCAAGAGTGGGATTATCATATACAAAATAGTGATAGATTTGCTGTTTATCGGACATTTTGTACTGTACATGACATTAAACCCTATCTTTTGTTGAATATGGATAGACATCTAAAGTTTATTATGACTAGGTTTCGATTAGGTATTTCAGAAATTGCTGTGCATTCTAACCGATATAAAAAAAACATAATGCCGATCAGTTGATGTGTCCCCTTTGTAAAGAAAAGCAAGAAGATGAAGTCCATTTTGTTTTTTGTTGTCCATACTTAAACAGATTAAAAGAAAAATGTATCCCATTTAAATATTATAAAATCCCAAGCACTTTTAGACTTAGCCTGCTCCTGGCCTCACCTCAAGAAACTGTTATCAGAAATGTATCCCTGTATTTGTATAAAGCCTTGAAATTAAGAGATGTTGTAACCTCGTAGTTAAAGACCGTGTAATATATGTTTTATTCTGTGGTGTTGTGCGATTATTATGTTATTATGTTGTACCTTTTCTGCATCTGATGAGTTATATTATTTGCAACGTGAACCGTTTGTTCACACTCATTCATAAGGGGCTATGGCCTATTGAATAAATTATCTGCGTCTGCGTCTCTCTCTCTCTCTCTCTCTCTCTCTCTCTCTCTCTCTCTCTCTCTCTCTCTCTCTGCAGGAGGAGGGGGTAGGGGTCTCTCTCTCTCTCTCTCTCTCTCTCTCTCTCTCTCTCTCTCTCTCTCTCTCTGCAGGAGGAGGGGGTAGGGGTCTCTCTCTCTCTCTCTCTCTCTCTCTCTCTCTCTCTCTCTGCAGAAGGAGGGGGTAGGGGTCTCTCTCTCTCTCTCTCTCTCTCTCTCTCTCTGCAGGAGGAGTGGGTAGGGGTCTCTCTCTCTCTCTCTCTCTCTCTCTCTCTCTCTCTCTCTCTCTCTGCAGGAGGAGGGGGTAGGGGTCTCTCTCTCTCTCTCTCTCTCTCTCTCTCTCTCTCTCTCTCTGCAGGAGGAGGGGGTAGGGGTCTCTCTCTCTCTCTCTCTCTCTCTCTCTCTCCAGGAGGAGGGGGTAGGGGTCTCTCTCTCTCTCTCTCTCTCTCTCTCTCTCTCTCTCTCTCTCATATTCACTCTCTCTCACAGGTGCATATTGATTGATCCTTGTAAACGGCTGTAGGTATTGATTTATGCGAATGATCTGTGTCGTATTTTATTCTTCAATCCCTACATAAATCTTGCACAATGAAGTCTTCTTTAGTCATTAACTGCCACCAACGCGAAATTTTCACATGTCAAAACTTGACAAAATGTAAAAAAGAAACCAAGAATGAAAAAAAACACCGATGTATAGCTGTCATAAAAAAGGAGACATGTTACGGAACGTTTCAGTATAGACAGGGACCTAATATAGGTCTATGGTATAGACAAAACGACCGGCGCAATGGCCTAGTGGATAAGACATCGACCTCCTGAGCGGAACGTCGTGGGTTCGAATCCCCGCCGAGCCGGGTGGGTTAAGGGTGGAGATTTTCCGATCTCTCGCCTGCTAGTGCCTTATCCCTCTTTGTGTGTACACGCACGCGCTAGACCAAGCGCGCACGGAAAAGATCCTGTAATGCGTGTAATAGAAACACGAGATACCAAGCATGCATCCCCCGAATGCGGCGCATGGCTGCCTACATGGCGGGGTAAAAACAGTGATATATACGTAAAGGCCGTGGGAGTTTCAGTCCATGAACGAAGAAGAAGAGGAGTATAGACGAAAGGAAGAATTCACAAGAACCTCTGCTGTCGATCTCGAAAGTGAACGACCCCCCGAAAAAAAAGTCCCAAGACCAGTGAATGTGAATGTGCTAGTGAAGGTTTTGTATTGTATTTCATTGAACTTTCCATTCACTGTTTGATCTTGTCGTTGTTGTTGTTGTTACTGTTGTTGTTGTTGTTGATGTTGTGTTTAACCCTACGTCAAACATATTACAAAACGATGTGGTGCTGTCTTACAGAGCAAAAAGATGTCGGACACAAAGAAGACAATCCTGATCACCGGAGGGTCCGGCTACGTCGGCACACACACCGTGCTGGAGTTTCTCCAAGATGGAACCTATGACGTCATCGTGCTGGACAACAGTTCTAACTCCATCATGGGTCCGTGGTGTCAAATATATGTTTGTGTTTGTGTGCATGCCCCCCCACCCCCACGCACGTGGCTGGAAAGTATCCCTGTAATTTAAATTACCAAGCATAGTGTTCATTTGTTTATTTAATTCGGAGGACAATTGTATGTATAAGATTTCAAGGCGCATTTATCTATTTTGCCAATGATTAATTTTAATCAAAGTAATCTGTCTGCTTCCCAACCGCCTCAACCGAACAGTCCAGATCTATTTTTGCACAACGTTACCATATAAATAACTCCCAGATTGATGCCAAACGTAACAGAATTCTATTTTTGAGGGATTTTTCGTGATGTTCTTCGTCAGGTCACACCTATCTCGAAAACTAAACGTCGTAGGCTACAGAGCCAGCGCCCTTCCATTATATGAAGATATATGTATCTATGTATCTATGTGTGCTCCTTGATGCCTAGTTTTCATTTTTGAGATATTATCAATGTAGTAAGTTCTTCACGAACACTGAATGTCATTAGCAAGATCTAGATGTGGCACTTTTCAGTACGTGTACGGGAACGTGGACGGGTAACGTCATCAAATCTAGTTTTTACGTCACGCGTTTGCCAAGATCTGCAGTCTTGGTGGGAGCAAAACAACGTATGATTTGGAACATTGGAGAAAAAAAGTGAGTCACGGGTGACGCAATATCTCCACGTACACGTACAGGTCTTTGCTACACGTTCGATCATCTAGAACTCTGTATTGTATGGCGTGGAAGAGGAAAAGGGAGAAGCAATAGAAGTTCAATGCTTTTAGTTCACCTGCAACAAAATTAGCAATTCTAGATTTAGATGCCACTAGTGGCTTTTTTGTAGGACATTAATTCATTAAACAAATTTAACTCGGCACAGAAAGCAGCCGGTCAGACCGTTGATGATATCATATCCGGCTCCTTACAAACAATGAAGCCGCACTGTGACTTCCTCATTTTCCAACTAAATTCATTGAAATCGTGGAAAATTATTTTTTGACTCAGTCCGGACTCGGTTTATGCAAATTAGGAATACGTTCGCATGCTTGGCTAGCCAAAACTTACTACACTTTGTCTCATAGATGACAGGTTTTGAATGTTGATCTTTTAGTTTCAGGCTGAAAGATTTACTGAATGTTTTGATATCGCTTCACGCTACTTAAGTCCTTATTTTTGACCCGATAATTATGTTGGTGGGTTTTTTCACGGGCAGAGGGGTTACGGCGTGTGGAGGAGATGACGGGCAAGAAGGTTCCACGCTACCAGGTGGACCTCATCGACAAACAGGCCATCCAGGGAGTTTTCGACAAGGTCAGTGACTTTACTTACTCATCTGCTTACTCTAAGTATTTTTATTTTTTATTCAAAAGATAGTATGTTCAAAGGCCGCGCGTGGTTTATGCACGTAACAGTCATTAAAATTGATATGTTATCGGCCATCCCCCCAAATTCAAATCCTCAGCTGTGCACAAGGACGAAAACGGAAACGAAAGCACTCGTCTCTGTTTGAACCACTTGTCAAATCATTCCCAAAATACACTTCTTCTGCCTCGGTATCAACAGCCAGCGTTGATAGAAATTCGAAGCGCTTAAACCATTTCCATGTTTAGAGTATACACACTGTGTCTGATGTCTTATGTCCTTAATGACCTCTCGTTATTTTCCAACGTCCAGTATCCACTTGACAGAAATTGTATTTGACTGTGTGTCTGTTTGTTTTTTTGCAGCATAAGATCTTCTGCGTGATCCACATGGCGAGTCTGAAGGCTGTTGGCGAATCGTGTAAACGTCCTTTCTTCTACTACAAGGCCAACCTCTTTAGTGCTATCAACCTTATTGAGGTAAACACACACTGACACACACACACACATCGGCAAACCTATTTTAAACAAAGAAAGAAACAAACAAACAAACAAAAAACCAAAGATACAAACTAACAAGATTCAGGCAAACAAACAAAACAACACACACAAAAACCAAACAAACTCACAAACAAACAAACAAACAAACAAACAAAAAATCAAACAACGGAACATTTGACTGATGTTCATATTTCATCATTCTAATCCCTCAAAACCAATACATGGTGATATACTTTGTGACGTCTGTTTGTTTGTTTGCTTCTTTGCTTGTCTGCCTGTCTGCCTGTCTGTCTGTCTGTCTGTCTGTTTTGTTTGTTTGTTTGTTTGTTTGGTTGTACTTTTGTACTTGAAAAAAAATGTTGGACAACAAACAAACGCACACACTCTTACACAACGGGGAAAAAAGCTGTACTGACAGTCGTCAGTATGTCAACATCACCGATGAAGGGGTTTTCTGTAACCTTTACTGTAATCTAGTGCTAACCTGTGTAGCGTCGACAATAAACATAAATACCGCTCTTCCAGGTGATGCAAGAGAACGACGTGTACAACCTCATCTTCTCCAGCTCCGCCACAGTGTACGGTCCGCCCAAGGTGCTCCCTCTGGTGGAGACGCTGGAGACAGGGGGCTGCACCAACCCTTACGGCAGAACCAAGTACTTCATTGAAAACATCTTCAGGGACGTCTGTACGGTGGACCCGGTATAAAAACAGTTTTCTTTTCACGACCGACCCCCCCCCCTCCCCCTCCCCCTCCCCCTCCCCCACCTACCACATCTCACCACCCCTCTGTCTACGCTCGTATACATTCAATGTTGTTAAAATGTGCCTGGAAATATCTGACCGAATTGGTTATACAGTTTCACACGGTAAAGCGTAAAAGCAAATCCTTGATACGAATTGTGTGCATAGTGTAATGTTTCTTCAACGTATTTTCGACACACGACCGTTACTTCACTGCCGGGGTTTAAAGTTAAGGAACAAAATGCGATCTTAATTACATCTAGTAAAATCTGAAAAATGTAGCCGTTTTCAGACTCAAAATGTACAAAACAAAGACTGAGTATAATCTGAATGGCTTTTGTAAACGTCGGGTAGTATCCTGTGTACAAAAAGATTTCATTTCTTATTCTTTCACTCTTGACTTGTGTTTTAGCCGCTTTTCTCTCTTGCATTTTGAATGATGTTTTACAAATCGTTGTTAAATTTGATTCTAGAAGTGGAACATGATGTTCCTGCGCTACTTCAACCCGGTGGGTGCCCACGAGTCTGGCATCATCGGGGAGGATCCCATGGGGGTCCCCTACAACATCATGCCCTTCGTGGCCCAGGTGGCCGTCGGTCGCAGACAGGAGGTACAGGTGTTCGGCGACGACTTCGACACACCTGACGGCACAGGTAAGATTGCTTATAAAAGAGACACACCTGACGGCACAGGTAAGATTGCTTATAAAAGAGACACACCTGACGGCACAGGTAAGATTGCTTATAAAAGAGACACACCTGACGGCACTGGTGAGATTGCTTATAATGAGACACACCTGACGGCACTGGTGAGATTGCTTATAATGAGACACTGTATTCCACCGGTTGACCTTTTTAAATGCATGTACCGTAAACAAAATCGCGGGCAAAAGAACGAAAATACAGTTTAAAGAATAAAACAAAAACAAAAACCTACGAAATAAGGCATTGTAATTCACTAATGTCTTCGGATTTGCATGGGAACATAAGGATCACACAAAAGCATAATGATAAACTGTAAACATTTTTTTCTGTGGAATCGACTCTGTTTTGGTATTGGAAAATGAGTAGTCCGAAAACGTCATTGTGCAGAAGGAACAAAAGTTCTTGCACATAGCAAACAAAGTTTGCACTGAGAAATTAAAGCTCCGTATTTGACAAAAGTTAACAAAATTGAGAGTAAATCTTCCTGACCAACACATTAAAGAAAATTCCTCATTGATCTTACAGTAAATGTGTCTTTGACTGTATACGCTGCACTTTTCGATCGTAACTAACCTTCTGACAAGGGCAATAAATAAAACAGCTCACAAAATTGCAACTTATAAAACATACGCAGCATGTTGCATGTTTATGGGCATAAAACATAACATAAAAATTATGAAGTAACAGATGGGACTGAGCCAAAATCACAAATCAATAAGTTAAAGATACTTTTTTTCTCACGTACCCTATACATGCCAACCACCAACGACCTGTCCGGGCTTTTACATGGTGTGGTGAGATACGTGCGCGATATAAATCCTCGTAAATAAAATAAATAAATAAATAAATAAATAAATAAATACTCTTAACCTTGCACGCTTTCAAAACAATAATGAGATACGATTAGGCAAAAAAAAAAAATTGTCTGTTTAGGGTAACATGACCAAAAAAAGTAGGGTCGGTAGGTAGGTAAAGTTTTTTTTGTTTTTTTGTTTTTTTTGTTTTTTGTGTAAATGCTGTGTTGGCCGAACATTCACTTCTTATATTTGATGAATACATGTTTCAAAACTAACGTATAAATAAAACAGAGAGAAAGGGAGAGAAAGAAACGCCAAATGTCTCTTTTTAGCATTTTTACCTCTTTTTTTTTTTTTTTTTTTTGAAATCAAAAAAAAGTTTTTGGGTCGGCGCCAAATCGATAGGGTCGGTCGGGTTACCCTAAACAGACAAATTTTTTTTTTGGCCTTATGATACATGCACAGCCTAGCGGTGACCTTACAAGAAACTTTCCTCTTCTGATACGAACAAGTCAACAAGACAAACTTCATTCTGAAAACTCTTTGTCATTTCGCCGAGACACAAACATAAGAAGTGACAAAATTAGTTCGTGACGCCATTGTTTAAACTGTTTCGCTTTTGGGGTCAGAAATTTCACTTTGGAAGTGAAGGTGAAAAAGAGACGTCTTAGTTGGTCTGGTCGATGTCGTATCTCATTAGGAGACTGAACTGTTTTCGTTGTAAGGACTGTGCCTTTAGTATTCGTGTATGATGAAGACTTACTGACACTGTTGCAGGTGTACGTGACTATGTCCACGTGGTCGACCTGGCTAAAGGTCATCTGGCAGCCATGAAGAAGATCGAGGAAAAGAGTGATGTTCAGGTATTGTTCGCAATCTTACTATTACTATGAATTGTATATGTGTGTCAAAATACAACGCTGCTTTGCGGTTTATAAAAATCATGCCGCATTATCGGGCATTGATTATTGTGTCACGTAACCAGTATTAAACATCACTGTGATGCATGTGAACGTTGCGGGACCCAACGGCAACCACAGAAAACTATGTAGCCAGGAGAGCGGTTATCATCTTGATATGTGCATGCTCTCCAGATCTGCATTGATGCTTGCACGAAAATGTTTACACCTTACACGCACATGCACCCACTAAAGCACACAGGCATGGACACATGCTCCGACACATGCGACGGCGCGCTTAAATATGCTCGACTAATTTGAACAACATTTGAATGCACGTTGTGTACGTTTGTAAGATTTAATATGTAAGCACGGTGTATCTGATTTCAGCCCAAGATTTACAACCTGGGAACCGGGACCGGGATATCGGTGCTAGAAATCATCAGCGCCTTCGAAAAATACACAGGAAAGAAGGTGAGTTGGAAATCTCTGAGAAAAAGCAAGTCAAACTACAGGAGCTTGCATCGAAGTACCGGTCAAAGTATCCTACTCCTTACTGTAGTAATATATACTGATATACTAAACTATTACTACTACTACTTCTACTACAGTAAGGCTAAATGAGTCGGACACTTCAATCGACCGGTGCTTTGATGCAAGCTCTAGCCTAAGCCAAACCAACCCAAAGCAAACGGGACCAGCCGAGACTAAAACACACCAAAGAAAATGAGCGAAAAAACAGGCAAAGAAACAATTAACCAATCAAACAACCAACCAAGCAACAACCATGCAAACAATCAAACAAGCAAGCAGCCATTGAACCAATAAGATGTGCCTAAACTCATAAGTCACGTGATGGGTCTTTGTTGGATGTAGTTTATTCTCCTGTATTTTTGTGTGTATATTTTTGATATTTACAGTAAAAAAAAAAAGAGTAGACTTGGTTCACAAAATAGATAGTGCGAATGGGTCTCTTTGACTGGAGAGTCAAGAGGGGAAGACAACTCATTGTTACAACAGCATACTTATTGATGGCCGCAGGAGCGGCTATCTATTGGAATGCGTTCGGAGAGGTGACATGAGTCGTTTGTTACCGTTCTCACGAGATCAGTTGTTGAAACCAACTTTGTCATCTGTGCTGTTCCGGAAATGAGCTGCGCTTTTTTGGAATTCAAACAGTATCATGTCACTGTTGTCCCATTTGCGCTGTTTTGGAAATGAGCTGCACCTCGTCTGTCTGTTTATAGCAACACACACTGTCTGTCACGTACACTCCATGCAAGTCTCTCCGTCTCTCCCTCGCTCTGCCTTAGTGTCTGTGTGTGTATATGTCTCTCTCTCAATCTCTTTCTCTCTCTTTGTCTCTCTCTCGATCTCATGCGCTCTTCTCTCTCTCGAGTCATTTTCTCTCACCCTGTGTTCATTTATCTGTTTCTCCATCTCGAGTCACTCTCTGTCTATCTGTCTGTATGTCTGTCTGTCTGTCTCTCTCTCTCTCTCTCTCTCTCTCTCTCTCTCTCTCTCTCTCTCTCTCTTTCTCTGTCTCTGTTTCTCTCTCTCTCTGTTTGTGTGTCTTTGTCTGTGTCTCCCTCTGAGTCTCTCCGCCTCTGTCTTTCTATGTCTGTCTCTGTCTTTCTATGTCTGTCTCTGTCTCTGTCTCTGTCTCTGTCTCTCTCTGTCTCTCTCTGTCTCTGTCTCTCTCTCTCTCTCTCTCTCTCTCTCTCTCTCTCTCTCATCCGACTCATGGCACACAGGTCAAAGCAGAGGTGTCAGTCTTGTGTTAACTTTAGTGCACGTGTACCCAGCAGGAGAGGGGTGATTCGGGTCAGAAGTGGGGTAAGCACTTTGGTCTTCACTCTTAGGGTTCTTGCTTTCAGTGGAGAAGATGCCAACATGAAATTGCACTATGCTCTACTATTTATTGTCCTTGTCTATCGGACACGAAGAAGGGAAGCTACAATCGCCCCATGCCATATATACTCTTTGTTTCCTGAGCCTGGACCATTGAGACGGTTACCTCATAGATCTGTTTATTCTTCAGTTTGTCGGTGTCAAAAGTTATACCCCCATTCCACACAACCGTTCTAGGTCCCGTTCCCGTACCAACCAAGGACAGCTGCCACAACAATGGAACGCTGCGCAAACGGCCGTTTTTGGCATCTTTCAACAGCGTCTGACCATAGTGGCAGCCGTCCTTCGGTACGGTAACGGGACCTAGAACGGATGTGTGGAATGTGGGTATGACAACTCAGTGTGTGAGAGCGCTACCGTTGCGTTACCGTTTTTTTAAGTTCCTTTAACGATCCAAGCGTTCCGTTACCGATGGGTTGAGGTTCCATTACCGTTCATTCTGATCGGGAGGGGAACGGCTAAACATTTGAACATGCAGCCCAAACTCAACCGCCCCTACCGACCCTACCGTTCAAAGCAGTTCCGTTAACGATCATTTACGTTCCAATGCGGTTCTCTCCCGATCCCTCCCGTGCCCGCACCGTTCCTTGGTCGGTACGGGAACGGGACCTAGAACGGTTGTGTGGAATGGGGGTATAAGACTCGACCACTTGGCTTATGGTGGAGACAGCTGAAAGATCTCTGGATATAATTAAAGAGGAGTAGTCTTCCTTTTAGAAAATGTGTACTCTGCCTTGCAGATTAGAAGTTTGTGCTGTCGGGGCTGGGTAAAGGGAGTGGAGGGAAGGGGGGGGGGGGGGGGTAAGAGAGGGGTAAGCGAGACGAAAGAGGAAACTGGACAGGGAAAAGTCACTGCCTGAAGCATTCAATAAAGCCACCAAAAAAAGAAATTACGACATGCAGGTTTTCAATTCATATTTTTGCAAAGTATCTGCACAAGCTTGTGTGCCTCTGTGAGTGTGTTCGTGGCTGCTTTCATGGGGTGCCTGTATCCTCAGGAATTTGAGGATTTCTTGTATCTCTCTTTTTCTGACACCGTTGATTTAACGTCATTTTAAACAGGACAGTTTTTTTTCCTTTCAGTTATAAGTTGTAGTAGTTTGACCTTATTGTTTTAGGACAAGTAGAGCTCGTTCACCGGTAGCAAAGACGCACTCAGTCCGTCAGTGTGTCTGAGTGTGTGTGATGGGGGGCCTCTCCCGTGACTGGCCACCTGCAATGTACAGACAGGTTTGCACTGGCCCTAGGGTGTCCGTTCATGAGAGGGACTGCTGTAACAGTAAAACTAGTGTGATACATAAATAATCAGTTTATCCACTTGAATATATTCACAACAGGGACCTATCACTCTTCTTTGCATGTTTTTATGCCTACGATTTTTCAAATACTCTGCAACACATGTAACCCAAATACAACATGTGCCCGTACAATACCGCTTCTTTTATGAAAACATTGCTTCGGCCATGTTGATTTTAATCAACCAATTTTCTTGTGCATCTGTTCGACCAGATTCCCTACAAAATGGCGGGGCGACGAGAGGGCGACGTTGCCACCATGATAGCTGACGCTTCCAAAGCAGGGAGAGAACTCGGCTGGAAGACTGAGCGAGGCCTGAAAGAAATGTGTAAGTTAATTAGTCCGCGAGATAAAGAGACCCGGCCCCCTCTCTCTTAATTTCTCTGTCTCTCTGTCTGTCTGTCTCTCACTATGTCTGTATGTATGTCTGTCTGTTTCTCTCTCTCAGTCTGTCCCTGACTCAGTCTGTGTTTTTATGTATTTTTTGTGTCTCTGTCTCCGTCTGTTTGATTGTCTGTCTGTCTTTCTGTCTGTGTGTCTGTCTGTCAGTCTGTCTCATTTTTTCTCCCTCACTCTGTCTTCTCTCTCTCTCTCTCTCTCTCTCTCTCTCTCTCTCTCTCTCTCTCTCTCTCTCTCTCTCTCTCTCTCTCTCTCTCTCTCTCTCTCTCTCTCAGAGCAGGTTTGATTGCAAATAATGTATGCTGGTGTAGTACACTTGTGTTGTTGTTGTACCTATTCAAATTGTTGATTTTTGCGCTGGAAATGTTTGTATGTTAGAAAGAGAGAGAGAGAGAGAGAGAGAGAGAGAGAGAGAGAGAGAGAGAGAGAGAGAGAGAGAGAGAGAGAGAGAGAGAGAGTTTGTGCCGTGGAACGATAGAGCATGATTGAAAGCCGATAATGTATGTTAGCACTGTAAACTTGTTTGTCGTTGCACCTACCCATATTGTTAATTCATGCGCTGGATATGTCTTTAGGTTTAAGAGAGAGAGAGAGAGTGAGAGAGAGTGAGAGCGTGCGTGCGTTCGTGTGAGTATTATGTTTGAGAGAAAGAGATAAAACCGGGTGATTGTCCATAAATACAAACACACGGCATGTATTACTGACCCCCCCCCCCCCCCTTCCCACAAGTGACCCCGTTGAAATGAACCTTGTGTGTTTAATCAATAAAATGTCTTACGTCTTACGTCTCTCTCTCTAACATCTCTAACCCTGACTATACATCATCTCATTAATACTTACCAACTTTGAAATGACCTCATCAATCTTTTTGACTGCAGGCGAGACACTGTGGAACTTCCAGTCCAAGAACCCGTATGGTTACCAAGGAAAGGAGCAACAGTGAGGTTACTTCCCTTGTTACGTCATTCTCCATGAGAGTTGTAACACTTCCTCGTAGAGCTTTGCGCGCGATTAACACGGTCGTTTCTGAAATAATATGTGAAAGTTTCATCAGTTCAGATCTGAATTGGACACTTGCATTTTGATGTTTTATTTGAGGAATTCGCTGATTTCAAATATCCCATGAAAATGGAGTGTGGCGTATGAAACAAATCAGAGCATCTGCGTAACTGAAAGATTGTCCAATTGTAAATCTCTTTTACTGGCGTTCTTGTGTGTACACCACAAGAAGTTATGGTATTAACTGTTGTCGATTTTGGGGCGTGTTTATTGTTCATGTTGTCGTTTGTATTGAAAAATGTTATTAAAATTGTGTGGATCGAAGCGTCGTATGATTGACTCTGTGATGTGCGTGTGTGTATGCGTGCCTGCGTGTACGGCGCGCGTGTGTTTGTCTACCGTATGAACGTTTCTGAAAAAGTAGTCAAATATCTTCTAGTGACTACATGTAGTTTAAGATTAGTGAATGCAGACATATACTCAGACAGACAGGCACAAGCACACAAACGAACATGGCCACAGACTCTTAACTCCCTCACCCACACATACACGCACAAGTTTCCATGTGGGACTGTCTCAATGAACGGAAATAGCTCTGTCAAGGTTTTTTTTATGGGTTTTGTTGGAGAGATGCTTTCCTTTGTTTCTATAGAAACACTGAGGCAAGCCTAAAATGTCACGTGTAGCTTGCTTCCGCGTTTTGAAAGAAAAACAAGGGTAAGCAACTCTTCCACAACCTATGAAAACCCGACAGAGTTATTTCCGGAATTCGTCTTTTAAGAAGAATGTTGTATTCTTGACCAGAGATTATAACTCATAACGATTCCGAATTTATTTTGCCCAGTTATTTCAATTGTTTGTAGCTCAACGAATAAAGGATTTCAATCTTGATTAAATTATTACGTACAGCCTTACAGGTCTATTCTACATGTAGAACAGATTATACATATTGTCAGCATCAACAATCCTTATCCCAGTCTTGCTGATGAATTTAAGTTAAAAACCTAAAGGAGGCTAACATTATAAAATAAGTTGCTCTCTTTCTGTGTGTGTGTGTGTGTGTGTGTGTGTGTGTGTGTGTGTGTGTGTGTGTGTGTGTGTGTGTGTTTGTGTGTGTGTGTGTGTGTGTGCGTGTGTGTGTGTGTGTGTGTGTGTTAGCGTGCGTGTGTGCGTGCGTGCGTGCGTGTGTGTGTGTGTGTGTCAACAACAATTTGTCTTGTACAGTCTACTAAAAACACACTGCCGGGCCAACCTCGAGGGAGCATATCAAGTGCTACCGATCATGGCATTGCGTTGTGCAGTGTTTGCACCAATGGCCAAGTTGATAATTTTCCTAACAAACAAGGGTTACTTATCTACAAACTTCCTTGGGCTGACAAAGAGAGAAACAAAGAGGCGAGTCTGATATCAGGCCCCGTTACCTAGATCTGCCGATGTGGGCAAATTTGCACCCTTTAGCAGCGACAATGAGGGCTTGCATGGACGTTTTGAATAAACAAGTGAATTAACAAGTAATTAATCTGGATATATATGTCTTCCACACTGTGGTCAAATGACGGACGGGGTTTGAAACACAACTGTTGGTGGGTTATAAGTGTGGAGATTTTTTCCGATCTCGCAGGTCACGGTTTATTTGAGGACCTGCTAGTGCCTTATTCCCCTTCGTGTGTACACGCAAGCACAAGACCAAGTAGGCTACGAACAAACAAGGTCATTTTTTTTTTATTCATGTTAAAGTTCGGTGGGTTATAAATTTGTTAGAAACACGAAACCACTAGCTTCTATCCTCCGAAAACGGAATATAACTGCCTAAACGGTGGGGGGAAAAACAACCGTACATGCAAAAGGCGACGCGTGCAAGAGGGAGTTGAAGCCCACAAAGGCAGAAGAAGAATGTGTTTATTTGTTTCGAGAGTATGACTGTATGCGTTGTAATAATTTTTTTATTTGGGTATGCGTACAAGCCCAAAGAAAACAATTCTGTTTGTTATGCATTCAGATGATAAAGTTGTATTGAATTTAAGTGAATTGTGTTGAATTGAAGACTGGGGTCCCACTAATACCTGGGTAAAGCTTACGAATTTGACTCCTTCCGTTCTCCACTCTGATAAGTCCGGGGTGGGGCATATAGGTAAAAGTTCCTTTCAAGCTGCTGGCACTTACCTGTGGACTATGTGGTTCAGATTTGTTAAGTGAAAGCTCTACGTGTGTAAGTGTGTAAATGTTTCAGCAAGGACTAATTAGAAAATGAGTTATAACTGTTTACGAGAATAGGATTTTAGCAGAAAGTTGTGCTCATGTGGAATTTTGATCGTCTAACTAATCGCGTACGTTTGATGAATTCGGCAACAAATACTCGTTGCACGGGGTTTCCGCTTGTCATTCTGCATGTTTCGGTCCGTCGGCTCATGTACTTGTATGGATTTAACGTTTTAAGAGTAGTACTGGAGAATCTGGAATGTAGTTTTCTACCCATGGGTGCAACCTGGAAAATTCCAAAAACCAGCAAAAGTTGGGGTCCAGCTTTTTTAGTATTTAAAATGCCAAAAAAAAACCTCTCCTGGAACAAAAACATCGGCAGCCGATGAAACCAAAAACCGGCTGCCGGCGTGTAGCCGGCAGAGTTGCACCCATGTTTACCCATGGAACCTTTCAGTGCACAATTTGGAAGAGATTAGAAAAAGAGAAACGAAATAGCAGAGAAAACAAAACGAACAGCAAATCCACACTAACGTACAGAGAAAAAAACAAGATACCAAGGTTTTTCAAGGATTATTTTTGTTTTAGCACTTGAAGCTAACACAAACAATAACAAAGCAATTATGAGATCAACTAGTGACAAAGGGAAGCTGGTGCTCTAAATATATTTTAAAAACAGTAAATTGAAAGCTATGCAGAACTAGTCTCCCGGTGTAACACGAAAGTTTTACTCCACGAAAAATTTACTCCGGAGTAAATATTTCGTACGAAATTCTTACTCCGAGTACACTTTTCGTACGAGAAAAGAACTCCCCAAGGCACGAAAAAATTACTCCCTCCACGAAATTTTTACTCCCCATTTTTTTTACTTCCAGTAAAATTCTCGTACGCAAAAATGGGATGCGGGCGAAGGGATAATGCCAATAAGTGATCTCGCGCACACGAATGTCGCGCTACCCTCCTTCCACCCCTTCCACCACCAAGACTAACAGGGGACAAGGGAGTAACAATTTCGTACACCTGGCATGGGAAGTTAAATTGCTCGTGTTGGGGTGAAGTAATTTATTCGTTATTTATTCGTCAGGGGAGTAACATTTTTGTACGAAATGTTTACTCGGAACTCACCTGTCTTGGGGAGTAATTTTCTCGTGCAATGGGGGAGTGCTTTTTTCGTAAAGGGAGTAACTTTTTCGTACGAAATGTTTACTCCGGAGTAAAAATCTCGTGGGAGTAATTTTCTCGTGTTACACCGGCACCTAAAACCATAAAAAGCATTAGACGAACAAGCAGCGGTCACCCTCCTGGACAGACGACGATCCATTCAGAATGGGACTAGGTTTGCTTCGCGGAGACCAAACAGTGGCCAGCACTGAGTTGTACGTGGACAAAGTGGTCAAGTTCATCTCTGGACTCGCGCAGCTCTTACTGGGAGTGGTCATCGTCGTTCTGGCCCATGGTACGTCATTAATTATTGTCGTGTTTGTCCGTTATCCTGTATGGCTTACTAAAATATGTTGACATTGTGCATAATGCCAAAGTGTTCTGTCAATCAGATGTGTGTCTGTCTCTCGTTTTCTCAGTAGGTATTCCATTTCACAAGATTTTGTAAAAACGATTGCTTTTCAAGCATGTCGACAATATTTCGACTCTGTCTGTGTTTCTGTGTGTCTTTGTACCTGTGTGTGTGTCTGTCTGTGTGTGTGTGTGTGTGTGTGTGTGTGTGTGTGTCTGTCCGTCTGTCTGTCTGTCTGTCTGTCTGTCCTTCCGTCCGTCCGTCAGTCTCTCTCTCTCTCTCTCTCTCTCTCTCTCTCTCTCTCTCTCTCTCTCTCTCTCTCTCTCTCTCTCTCTCAGTCTTCGGTACGGAAGGCCATACTGATATACATCTATATGACAGGTGAATTACAGCACTTTCTACAAAATGTTTGAAAGTCTATTTCATAAGGTTCACCTGTGATTTTATTTGAGTATTAATAACAAGCACGCGTGGGCGCGTGCGTTTGAGTGTGCATTGATTTGCCGGTAGAAAAAAATGCGCATTTAGGCTAAACATTACTTCGCTTGTTTTGTGAGAATGCAAGGCCTTCCCCGAGAATCAGTAATGTCAACATTTCGCTCTTTCCTCCAGTGCTGGACCTGGACTGCACAGGGCACAGGGTATTCTCCCTTCTCGTCCTGTGTCAGGCTATCTGTCTTCTGCTCGTCCTCATTCTCTGGTTCTGGTGCTTCGGTCAGGATCTGGCCAATCACGTGCAGGAGCTCATCCACCACGCCAACCATCTGACCAATCAGTACAGGCGTTACACTGAGGGTGTCAACCGAGGCGCGGGTCACAGGTACGGCATGAGTTCAGTGTTACTCATCAAGACCGTGAGTAGTGGAAGTTAGCTCTGTTGAGTACTATCTGTTTCTATATGTTCAGAGACGGCGATTTCATCAAATATTATTTTGGTGTTCGTAAAAGTCGCTTGTCGACAGTGAAAAAATCATGAGCAGTTGATATGTCTGTCTTTCTGTTTGTCCGCTTCTTTTTCTGTTTGTCACAATACATTAAACAACGACTCGACAAAGGCGTGAGAGAAGCTTTGTCAGAAGAATTTTTATTTATTTATATGGGAGATTTATATAGCGCTTGACGTTTTCTAAGCGCTTTACATATTAATTTCTGCCGTGTGAGATGGAATTTTTTACACAATATATCACGCTTTCACATCGGCCAGTAAATCTCAAGCCATTACGGCGATATTTACTTTTCACGGCCAATAATGCCAAGTCACACGGGTATTTGGTGGACATTTTTTATCTATGCCTATACAATTTTGCCAGGAAAGACCCTTTTGTCAATCGTGGGATCTTTAACGTGCACACCCCCAATGTTGTGTGCACGAAGGGACCTCGGTTTTTCGTCTCTTCCGAAAGACTAGCACTTGAACCCACCACCTGGGCTAGGAATTGGGGGAAAAAATTGCTTACGTCCCGACCCAGGGTCGAACTCGCAACCTCTCGCTTCCGAGGCAAGTGCACTTACCACTCGGTGACCTCAGTCCAGTACATCATCCAAATACACTTCATCAGTAGATCTTTATTGAACTTTGATGGTGGTAAATGGGAATTTAAACGGGTAAATCAATATCCATGTTTTGCACCATTGAAGCTCCTTTGATCTGAAGGCGAGATCATGAAACTGAAAACCCGAACACAATCATGTGTGCAGAGAAGTGACGGAGACAACGTTACACAGTGACCTAGATAACTACTTGGAATACTTGCTGCACGTGTTGACGCTGAAGGGAGAGAGGCTATACACACGGCACCTGTGCAAGTGGGTTATCGTACTGGTTCTGTGCGTGCTATGGTTGGCTGTCATCATCTACTATGTCGTGTCGTGTGGCCTACCCAAACCCGTGATTCTTCAAGTAAGAACATTTGTTTTGAAAGTTTGTTCGACGACACACTCTTTCCCGTGAAAACAGTTTGGCACACCATCTCAGATCTGGCCAGCTTTTTACATGGGATAAGACCATCCCTCCACTTGGTCACATACCAACAATTAAAAAGTCTGCTCTCTGTGCACAGTATGATTTTTTTATGAAGTAATTTCATAAAAGCCACAAGAAATTAATTCATTACAAAATCCTAACCCACAATAACAAGCAGCCAGGGTGTTGATTTTTGGTATGTGACTGAGTGGAGGGATGATTTTTGTCCATGTAAAACCCTAGTAAGATCTGAGATGGTGAGCCGACTTGTTCTCACGAGGAGGAGTGTGTCTTTAATGTCAGCTAGTGGCCTTTGAATTTTGTTGGATAATTGTTACTTATCTTTAACATTGTTCAATTGTTGATATTTTCTTTGAGTTTGTTTCACTGTCTGCTTTCTCGTCACATGTGGCATGCCTCGATATGGGATTCTGCGGATACGAACGCTTTTGGGGGACTTATTTGATAAATTATGTTTTTCATTTTGAATTTGTTCAACTAATGATATCTTCCTTTGAGTTTCATTTTGTTTACCATCGCCCTAAGCAATCATACTTTCTGGCTTGGAGTTTGTGTCATCAATATTTTTCTTAGATTTTCCCTCCGTTTTGCCGCTTTTACTTTTTTTGTCGTTTTCTTCTCTGGAGGTGCTGTGGGTCTTGCCGATTCTCATTCTGGTCGGGACCGTCGTCCTGGTCACGTTCCACATCGCGTACGACCTGTGCAAAACCCGAGACTACGAGAACACCTTCTTCTACCGCGCGGTGCCCGGCACCATGGATGCGAGACTGATTACAATAGTTTCGGAAACCTACAACCCTCGCTACGTGTGGCTGTTGTCGCGTCACTGCTGGCACAACACTTCGCTTTGCAGCAATGCCGGGTTGTCCAAGTCCCTGGCCAGGAAATACTGCTACGTATCCCTGCAGCACCGACATGACAGGTGGCGGGACCAGCACTTTCCTACACTCAGGTCTGATCAGGTAGGATATTGACATAATTATACACATGTATCATTTTACTGAATGTATGTAGACTTACTTGTTGAGCAAGCACGATCATGGTTTCAGGTGAACATCTTACTTTTGCTTTCTAGTTGCAATAAACACTGTGTCTACGAAACAAAACAATATCTTTTCCATTTAAAAAAAAAAGATTTTTTAAATAAAAAAAAATTGAACTTCTGCAAGGCACAGAACTCAGATGTTACCTCATAAACGTTTGATTTCATGAAACCGTCATTACGGACGATCCTGCTTTTGCCTAAAAAAAAGTCTCAAATAACGGGGCTGTTGTGACGTCTAAAAGCTAGCCTGCTCTCTCATTTGAAAATATCATTGTTTCGAAAGAGCCTACTTGTGTAAAAGAACTCTTTATGTCTTTGTACTTCCTCAAACATATAATTATATACATATTCTGCTTCGAAATAAATCTATAGCCGCTGCCACCTTTAGGCTGCATAACGGCAACGTTGTAATTGGACAGTAGACTACACAGTATTGTACTGCAACTCTCTCTTGATTTTTAACCACCTTTGCAGGTGGACCGCTTTCAGTTCAACTCAGAGCAGTGGGCGCAGGGCGGGGGCCGCGGTGACGCAGGGTGTTGTCAAGCGGTACTGTGGTGCGGCCTTGACAACGATCACGCCGACTCATCCTCTGCTCAGCCGAGACAAGGGCTCGCCAAGACAAACAAAAAGGGAGGGGCTAGGAAGAAGTGGAACTTGTCTGACCGCAGCTCGCAGGTGGGGGCAGGAGGAGGAGGAGGAGGAGAATTTCGAAGTATTCACCTGGACGGCGACAAGTCTTCAGGGTACTACTCATCCTCGGGGTTGAAAGCCACGCACCCTCCGGTGGCTGAGGATGGCTACATGACACCCAACCTGTTCGTCAGAAAACTAGCCAAGGAAGCCTACACCCCAGAACAAATGCTGGACGAAGAAGTAGCCCTCAAAAAGAAGAAAGACGAGAAGAGAAAAGCTAAACCTGTACGACCGTCACCTAGAGATGACCTTCACCTTAGTACCACAGCCCTGCAAGAGTTCCCTCCCCGCCGCGACCAGCTTGCCGCTAGAGGGCTTGGGCTATCACGTGACGACACCGAGGTGGATTATGGGGCTTTCTATCACCCGCATGACACTGATCCCCACCGGATGCAGCGAGAGTATGACCCGCTGACCTACGGAGTGCGCATGTCCGTTAAGAAGGAAATGTCCAAAGACGTGAAAGTATGGCGGCCATGAATTAACCCCTCATACCGAACGCCCTTTTTTGTTGTTGATGTGTTTGTTTATTTGTTTGCCTTGTGGAGGGATATGTTTTTCTATTTGGACAGAGAGATCACCGAACAGTAAAATTCGCGTGACAAATGACTAAGTGCCATGCATGAATACGTAAGCTCGACAGTCTTTTGTAAAAACGAGGCCGGAACAATATACCTCATTAAATCAGAGCTGGCTTGTGCTGGCTCTGCAGACTTCGGTGAACGTAAAATGACAACATGCCAAATCGAAAGCTGGCCTTTGTACTGCTAGTGGATTTCAAAATGAGATTACAGAAGTTAACATGCCACAAGCTAGTCACGTTTTCGCCAATAATTTTACCTTGTTTATTTGCGCTGATCAGCAGCATGTGCTATTCTTGTTTTACGCCATTGTTACGCGTTAGCTAACAATGTGGTCATTGCCAATGGATTAGCCGCGCAATCAGAATGACACAAATTACTTATTAAGTCATGAATATCTCAACAGCTTAACATATAGTTATTTTATACCTAGACATTGAACGAGTGTTTCTTTATTGTATCGTCTGTGATAACCATTGTTGTGATTTTGTGCACGATGATGAACTATTGTTATTTGTATTGTGCAGGTGTGCGCTTTCAGCCATATGAGAGTGTATGCATGAGTCTGTTTGTGTCTGTGTGCGTTCTCTGCAGTAAGTTAGTGGAAAGGGACACACACACACACACACACACACACACACACACACACACACACACACACACACACACACACATACAGATGAAGACGCACAAAACCAAGTATATGCCCACACGCATTGTGCAAACCCGTTTGAAAGAATATTGAAACTGGAATATTCCTTTTTGGCTCACGTAAGTGTAGCCAATGCGATGCTAACTTTTGTCTGTCTGTGCGTGCGTGCGTGCGTATGTATGTATGTATGTCTGTGGTAGAAACTTTAACATTTGACTGAACACCGAAATACTAATTTTACCTGGTTATTATTCAAGCAACAGCTTCAAAGTATTGAAGCAATGATCAAGATTTCGTCGGCACGTATGTAGTTAAAGTGTGTATCCAAAGAAAACGGGTGGTGGGGTTATTTTTTTGGGGGGGGGGGGGGGGGGGGGGGGGGGGGTAAAAACAGGTTTGTGTCGTGTGTGGTATGTAGACCAGGTCAGGGGTCAAGGTTAGGTCAGATCGCGTGAAGGATTGTGGTATAGATACAGTTATCACCGAGCTGCAGTTCGCTGATTCGGAGAAGACGATTTCACATTGTTCGGTTTCGTAGCTCCAGAAAAATAGATAAAGAAGATACCCGAAAGGAGATTTCCTACAGGTTAATCGGTAATCTTGAACTTTAGCGTGTTAAATTCATATCCCAGAATCCAGGGACATTCTTGACTTATTTTTCATACAAGTCCATGTAAGCAAGCCAAAGAACATTTGTCGTGAAATTAATTGACGGATTGAGCTTCAAACTTAAGCATAATTAATTAATTTGGTTGTTCAATCGACGAAAATGCACCGAAAATGGCGTACGTTGTCAACCTTGGGACGTCATTTACACGAAAGAGTTGTCTCCCTTGTCCGATCATACGGATAATTCCTTCTTTGACCCATGTTAACGAAATGCATTCGTACAGTTCATCGGACTCGGAGTTCATTCCGTAACTTCAAACGGATCTAAAATGACTTGTCATGATTACAAGTGCAGGTTCTACAAATTTGGAGACTTAAATGCCTCTGAATTCTGAGCTATGAATTTAACACGCTAAAGTTCAAGATTACCGGTTAATTAGTCTGCGCAGGAAGCGCTGTCGAAAGCGCAGTGTCGATCTGGCCATCTGGCAGTCGTGTCCCCGTAAGTAGGCTACAGACAGACAGATCTAGATCTAGTGTCTCGCACTCTTGCACCGTGTCACCTATGCTTACTGTGTGTGTGTATGTGTGACGGAGTGATTGAGTTTGTGTTACTGTTTGTTGATTTCTTACGTGAGCCTTGAAGGCTTCGCCTCTTGTTTTGGTTTGTTTGCCAAACTTATTATTCAAGCAGCCACAACAGCAAAAACGGCAACAACAACAATGGCAACAAACACGGTACTGACTAAAAGTTTAGTGCGACTCAAGCACCCTCACACACACACACACACACACACACACACACACACACACACACACACAAAGGCAGACAAAAGCAAGTACAATTATATGCACACACGCACTGCTCGAGACCTGCATGCGACAACTGCCAATAAGAAACCTGACTAAAAGAAACCGGCTATAGGTCAATACTGTACACGTGAGGAACATAAAGCAACATTCTTAATGGGCAGGAATATACGGAACGCGGATCGTATCAACTGATGCATCAAATTGATGCATCCAAAACCAAGAATTTGATGCATCATTTTCACAATTTGATGCATCGTTTGGATGCATCAGAATTTTCGGGTTTTCCCGGAAAGTGCCGAGCAAAAAGCAAAATTTGAACCGGAATACGAAGCGAAACGAACGTCGGAAAACGAAAGTTTGAGTCGAAGGTCAAGGGCGTCAAAACTTCGTGTGCACAGAAAACAAACCACAAACAAAACAAAAAATGCCTTAAAATGCATAATGCCGTGACTTTGACTTGTTCCCTATTTAATGGTATGTTGTACGTTTATTTTTGTTTTATCTAACCAATCTGTTTATATTCGTCAAAATGTCATTTCAAGTTTTTCCGTGCTCAGGCATTTCTTACGGAAAGACCGGAAATGAATGATCTTTCGCATGCATACAAAACCGAAAGTGATGCATCAAAATGATGCATCATTTTCTAAAAGGATGCATCATTTTCGTATCGGATGCATCAGTTTTTGAAAATGATGCATCCTTTTTTGAAAATGATGCATCCTTTTGTGAAAATGATGCATCAAATTGTGAAAATGATGCATTAAATCTTGGTTTTGGATGCATCAATTTCATGCATCAGTTGATACGATCCGCGTTCCGGAGGAATAAGGACGAGACGAACTTGCAGACTCAATTGTTTTTTTGTTGTTTTTTTGGGAGGGGGGGGGGGGGGGGGGGGGGGGTTCAAATTCATACACAAAGGGACAGTAAGTTTGGCCGAGAATACGTAACAAGAGATAGAGGTCTGGCTGGACTCTTCAATCAGCGACTGTGGCCAACCACACACGAAGCCTCCTACTTTCTAAACGTCCACTCGCACTGCATTACAGTACCATATTCCGATTGAATATTATATTCTCCTTCTTGGAGTCATGTGACGTCAAGGTCTAACTGGGAAGCAGCCAGTCGAGACACAGCTTTCAATCGTAAAAACAAAAAGATGGATCGGCACATAAATGCTATTTGTAATTGTATTTTTAAAAAACCTAAAATAAGTCATTTGGCAAACATCTCAACAGTCATTGTTCGACATTTGCGCGGTCTCGTAGAGCAATGACCGCCTCGATCTACGTCAAATGTCGTATTTTGGTCAAAAAGGCCAATAACGTGTAATATATAGGAGATCATATCATCTTGTCATATCATATTAAATATTTGCACATGTATCCTGAGACCCAGTGGTCAAGTCATTTGGTGGCGCGCGGAGTCTACAAATGCGTGATGTCATTGGAAGTGGTCGCAGCAGCCGGGACGGTTATACTTTCATAGCTCATGGTGGCTTGGGACGCATCGAGAGGAGGTTGGGTCCTCTCCCTGTGAGGACATACGACAACAGTTACTATTTTAGTCTTTAACACTGTTTTGTGAAGTTTAATTTCTCTCCCTGTGTGTGTGTGTGTGTGTGTGTGTGTGTGTGTGTGTGTGTGTGTGTGTGTGTGTGTGAGTGTGTGTGTGTGTGTGTGTGTGTGTGTGTGTGTGTGTGTGTGTGTGTGAGCGGCCGTGTGACATACGACAACAGTTACTAGTTTAGTCTTTAACACTGTTTTGTGAAGTTTAATTTCTCTCCCTGTGTGTGTGTGTGTGTGTGTGTGTGTGAGAGAGAGAGAGAGAGAGAGAGAGAGAGAGAGAGAGAGAGAGAGAGAGAGAGAGAGAGAGAGAGAGAGAGAGAGAGAGAGAGAGAGAATGACACTGACAATGACACTTCTTTATTTAACGAGGGTAATAGATTAAGCAGTGATCTGCTTTTTTACATCCAGCCCTCGCACTAAAGAGGGAATAACTAAATACAAAAAAACACCACTTCTACATTTTAACCGATAACTGAAGTAAGAACGTATTATACATATGTACACAAAATGCATTGCATAGAGGGAAATTGCGAGTTCATGTGTGTGAATGTAGCGGTATAGAGTAGAGTAGAGGAGAGAGAGAGAGAGAGAGAGAGAGAGAGAGAGAGAGAGAGAGAGAGAGAGAGAGAGAGAGGGAGAGTGTGTGTGTGTACGTGCGCTTGCGTGCTTGTGCGACCCTAATTGTGTTGTGTCTGACAGTTGTTATATCGAAGTCAATCGTTACGTTTAGAAATATTTCCAACAACTCAACTGCCTAGAAAGCTTATGCTTTTCATTTTGAACTGTACACAAAAATGTTAACTTCTATCCACACTCTAGACTTTAAAGAGTTGATTGCCCTTACGTAGCAAAAGAAACGGAGGGCGGGGATGTAGCTCAGTCGGTAGCGCGCTGGATTTGTATCCAGTTGGCCGCTGTCAGCGTCAGTTCGTCCCCACGTTCGGCGAGAGATTTATTTCTCAGAGTCAACTTTGTGTGCAGACTCTCCTCGGTGTCGGAACACCCCCCCCCCCCCCCCCCGTGTGTGTACACGCAAGCACAAGACCAAGTGCGCACGAAAAAGATCCTGTAATCCATGTCAGAGTTCGGTGGGTTATAGAAACACGAAAATACCCAGCATGCTTCCTCCGAAAGCGGCGTATGGCTGCCTAAATGGCGGGGTAAAAACGGTCATACACGTAAAAGCCGTGGGAGTTTCAGCCCATGAACGAACAAACAAACAAACAAACTAAACGGAGTTGCTAATGTACACTGCAACACCACACTTATATACAGTTACACTTTTTTTTAAATACAATAAAAAGAAGAAGAAAATTAAGGAAAAACTATACTCTACTACGACAGTAACACAATAACAGCAAGGCAACAACAACAGCAAAAACAACAACAACAACAATAACAACAAATTGATTACTCACTGATAAAGTAGGATATCCTGTCGTATCTGCATACGGCGCTTCTCGTCGATGGGATAGAGCCAGAGGAAGATGAGCGCTATGAGCACACACACAACGGGTGCCGGCGTCACCAGCAATCGTAGCGTCTCCCCCACGCTGCTCGGCTGATGGCACTCACCCGTCTTGTAACCGCCCACCCTGAAAGATTTAAGAAATTAGTCTGGTATAAATTCGTTCGTGCACTTTGCGAGTTCTACAAATGTGTAGAAGAACATAAGCTATAAGGTGGAGAGAACGCCCACTGCCAAAATCGTCTAGCCATTTATTTTTTAGTATAAATCAATCATAATGACCTCTTTTGTGATCACCTTGGACTAATTACCTGTCATTTACCGTAACATTTCCATTGGGGAAAAACAGCTTGCATTAATAACTGCATTAAATCCAGTTAGAGCCAGAGTGTGACTCTTTATGGTATCTTAATTGAAAATTGGCCAGACTAAAAAATAAAAGCCTGGTCGGTTTTCTCCCAGTCGTGTTGTTATGTAGGATGAATTCTTCTGCTGAGGTTCATCCACACATACGTACTCACGCCAAGAATATATGCAAACAACAACAACAACAACAACAACAGATACATTCGCAGAGTCACAACGAACACAGACACATACGATTTCACCAACACCAACACTAACACCACAATACTGTACATACGACAGAGCCAGTTGAGAAAGGCCAAGCCCCAGCCCGATGGCGAGTTTGTTGAAGAATACGTAGAAAGCGTAGAAAATGGCGTCCTGTCGTGTCTTCTTCTCCAGCATGAACAGATCCAGCACATCGGGCAATACTGACCTGAAAAATAGCACACACCCTTAAAAGATAGCTGAGCGAACACAGACAAAATCGTGACATTATAGCAGAGCGGTATATAAATGTTTCATTATTATTATAATATTATTATTTGTTATTCTACTATAGGCCAGTCAATCGCGAGGGGTGTGCCTGAAACACGTGCACAAGGAGCAAGTGTTGAAAGCTTCCCTCATGAAAAGCAAGAATATTCACTCTTTCACAACACATCCAAACCCGACAGAGTTATTTCCGAACGTCGTCTATTTGAAGCCTTTCCCTGAGGGCCTCGCGCTGTCGCAGCTGTTGTGTTCTGAATAACGAGTGATGATGAGGCCTGCCAAAAAGGTAGTGTGAGAATGACCAGTACACGAAAAGCAGTGTGACAGTAATGATTGTATTTTTTTCCCGGAGTTTGTCTATAAGATTCGCACGTTGCAACCAACCAGTAGCCCGAATCACTGGGAAAAACTTTGCATTTAACCCAGAAGATCGCTCTCAACAGGCAGAGTGTGGAGACAGCTAGTCGTCACGCTCATAAGAACAATACCTATTTCAGTGTTAGGCATATTTCTGTAGTGAAACTTCAGGGGAAGCTACTGGAATCTATCCTGTGTTAGAGAGTACAAACTCTCAGACCATCGGAAAATATTACCACGGTAACGTAAGCAAAACTGCCGATCTCGTTTCTTGAGTTAGGCACTTTTTCTTTATGATACAGGAAGACTTGTTTTGAGAATGTGAAAGTGTGCAAAAGCTGTTTGTGGGTTGTTATGCAGTTTTGCTGATTGAAAATGTTGCTGTCATCTCGTTATCTCACGTTTGTCCAGCCGTCACCGCTCGAGATAGGCAGTTTGCAACTTATGACTAAAATGAGATAGGCAGATTGTTCAGAAACCAAAGAAAGTTTTTTGCGTTTTTCTCAAAACATCAAAAAATAACATAGGCAATTCTCTTATGAGCGTGACGTAAGTGCAGCACTCACTCATCCGTGCAGTGCCACTACGACCCCGGCGGGTTACGGGATCAGTATAGCAGTACGTAGACGGAAGACACTCACCAGGGCAGAAGCAGGGCGACAGAGATGCCGAAGCCAGCGAAGACGATGACCACGTAGAAGGCGGCCATACTTTTCTCAGGGATGTACATCAGGGAAGAAAAGGTTGGAATCAGTAGCTGGAAAATAACAATCCCCCAAAAACGTCTGGATTCATTTTTTGCCTTATTTTTGATCGACTTGGCCATGGGCATGAACTTACTCGCACGCACACATGAACACACACGCACACACACGCACGCTCGCACGCTCTTTGTGATGATCTCACCCACACACACACACACACACACACACACACACACACACACACTGACACACACACACACACGCACGCACGCACGCACACCCGACCCAGTTATACAAAGTGCTCTACCAGTTATTCTGATTCGCTTTCTATTCACTCTAGTCAGGTGTACATTAATTAGATAAGATCATATATCTATGCTCTAGTCTGATAACGTTCATTCTCAAACAATTTTGTTTCGGTCAACTCAACGCTCTCTTTCGGCCATTATATATGTGTGTGTGTGTGTGTGTGTGTGTGTGTGTGTGTGTGTGTGTGTGTGTGTGTGTGTGTGTGTGTTAGTGAGAGAGTGTGTGTGTGTGTGTGTGTGTGTGTGTGTGTGTGTGTGTGTGTGTGTGTGTGTGTGTGTGTGCGTGTCTGCACTAGAACGAAGCTTACTTACAATCATTCCTGCTGCATAGGCCTTCTTCTTACCGAAACGAACCACAATGCATTGCCACACCGGCATGGACACTATGGATATAGACTGCAACAATATTTGTACATATATATCATGACAGACTGCAACGGAAAAAAATCAACCATGATCATAATTATATACTGCAACCAAAACTACCGCACACATGATCATACATTGCAAGAAATTCATTTGCACACATGAAAAACATCCATTTTACACTAGACCATAGACTGCAAAACAATTTGCTAAAATGATCACATATTGTGACAAAAGCTATTACACACATGATCATAGACTGTATACTGTAACAAAATGTGCACACATGAGACCATAAACTGCAACACTATTCGGACACATGAGATCATAACTGCGACAATATTTGGGAACATGAGATCATAACTGCGACAACATTTGGACACATGAGATCATAGTGACATAGACTGCAACAACATTTGGACACATGAGATCAGAGATTGCAAATAATTATGTGTGCAAATTTGAGTAAAGTCCTAACTAACATTTTCGCATAATTATGTACACACTTTCAATTGCAGTTGTTTTACGTGCTATTCGAAATAGATTGAAACGTAAGTTACATACCTGTTGTTAAAAATGCATAGCGTTGCATGCTTACGTTAAAGCCATATGTACTCGATGACTATACACGCTAATTGCTTTACCAACAGCTGGAGACATGCTAAATTAAGTTCCCTGCAAAATATTGTGGTCTAGGACCCCTTCAATGTTGAGATATGTTAATTTTCATTTTGATCTGGATCGTCCTATTTATAGATTTGCCAACAGAGGTAGCGTTGACGCAAGGGAAATAACTCCGCGTCTTTGTTTACATCCAAAGTTTTTGAGACTCTAAAACAAGCTGTAATGCATGTATATGGTCCGCGCATGGCGACATATCGTCATTACATGGTCTTATGGTGCGTTTGACATCGATTATGGGCAAACTACACTTTGTAAACACGGGAGCGCGTACATATGCCTTTAAATCGTTTGATTGTACAGCACGCGGACATAACGTTTGACTGAACAAATTCAAATCATGTGTACATTGCATTTCGAAAGATATGAGAAGAACAACAACTGATCGCGCTATGACCGCTCGCGCTACAATAAGTACTACAACCAGACATGAAAAAAAAACCAATGAAATTTAAAGCAATAAAACACCAACAACAAAACTTACCAATAGTACCAAGACAAATAAAGAGAACGAGCCCCCCATCTTGAGAGAGTGCGTGCAGTACAGAGCCACGTTGCCTTGTACAATCTGCACACAAAGCAGGACAAAAAGAACAGAGTAAATTCACACAGCATTTTTTTAACAGTGCATAATGAAAACACACACACACGCATGCTCGCACGCACGCACGCACGCACGCACGCAAGTACGCACGCACGCACACGCACACACACACACACACACACACACACACACACACACACACACACACACTCAAACACACACACACAGTGATGCCTTTATTTGACCGGAAAGAGGGGTCATTTAAATCTGGTCCTGTATCCGATATTGTCTTCAAACACAAACGACAATTATGACTTTGAAACTAACATACCCATTCTTTAAAGGCAATTATCCCATGACCTGCCTCTTTGTCTCTGTTAGCTGAGGAGGTGATTATTCTGAATATTCCATCACAACCATATGGATATCCCATCACAACCGAGTTTCGATCTCAACTGTCATTGGTCATTGTCTTTGATTTCAGAGTACAATTGAATAATTTATAGAGGTCATCTGCATATTCAGAGTTTACAGATGGACTACTTTTTTCAACATACGACTGAAATATTTTGTGGTGTCAAAGTCAATATCGCGTATAGGTACAGGCCTACATGTGTCAATATTGAGAAAATAAAGAATACTTCATACGATACGCACATTCTGCATGGATTTAAAGAGCGGAGTCGAGATATTTCGCTGGCTGAAGCGACTGCATGGTCAAAGGCATGTTCAACCACAGGCGGAAGGTATCGTCCACTGGACTACTACTATCACAGAAAGACTACAAGGTCTGTCACTCACCTTCGAGTCTTCTGTGTTCTTGGAGTCGCTTCCTGGGGAAAAATATTGGTCAAGACGGTTTGCCTCTTCCTACAGTCTGTGTAAGGTCAAATGAATGATTGTTTGAACTATTAACTCTAGTTCAGTGCTGGTAACGCTGTACGCATCCCCTTGGTAACAAGGGAAGCCCCTCTAAAAAAAGAGTGACCAATACCCATAAGGCCATATTAATACATACTTCCGACTTCCGTATGCGCGCGCATACGCCGCCATATGCATCATTCCAAACGAAGCCCAACTCACTCCCCTTTTTTAGAAATCCACCCCCCACAGCGGGGAGGCGGGAGGGAATAAACGATGTGAGTTGGGTAAGTATATTTTTAACCATCATTTGGACGAATCTTCGTTTGCGAGCCACGTTGGGGACAAATCATGTATCCGCACCGAATATGCATACCAGCGCTCATTGGTCTAAAACATATGTAAATATTGTGCAGCAAAGGGAAGCTACCCACGGGAAAATAATCATCGAATATCCTGTTATTAACCAATGAGCGCTGGTATGCATATTCGGTGCGGATACATTATTTGTCCCCAAAGTGGACCTTACACAGACTGTAGGAAGAGGCAAACCGTCTTGAACAATATTTTTCCCCAGGAAGCGACTCCAAGAACACAGAAGACTCGAAGGTGAGTGTCAGACCTTGTAGTCTTTCGAGTGTGATAGTAGTAGTCCAGTGGACGATACCTTCCGCCTGTGGTTCAACGAGTATCGCGAGTGGGATCAAGGGACGATACTCCCTAATTTTTACACAGACAGCCATCTACACAGAACCGTGTGAGAGTGAGAGAGAGAGAGAGAGAGAGAGAGAGAG